>NW_028270168.1:45901272-46168772 GCF_037043375.1 Chiloscyllium plagiosum | reverse complement strand
CAACACTGGTCTGGGTGCACTTGAGTATTGTGTACAGTTCTGGTCACCACATGATAGGAAGGATGTAGAAGCTTTGGAAAGGGTTCAGAGGCGATTTACTAGAATGTTGCCTGGTTTGGAGGGAAGGTGTTATGAAGAAAAACTGAGGGACTTGAGGATGTTTTCATTAGAGAAAAGAAGGTTGAGAGGTGACTTAATTGAGACATACAAGATAATTAGAGGGTTAGACAGGGTCGACAGTGAGAGCCTTTTTCCTCGGATGGTGATGGCTAGCACGAGGGAACATAGCTTTAAATTGAGGAGTGATAGATATAGGACAGATGTCAGAGGTAGTTTTTTACTCAGAGAGTGGTAGGGGTGTGGAATGCCCTGCCTGCAACAGTAGTAGTCTCGTCAACTTTAAGGGCATTTAAATCGTCATTGGATAAACATATGGATGAAAATAGAATAGCGTAGGATAGATGGGCTTCAGATTGGTTCCACAGGTCGGCGTAGCATCGAGGGTCGAGGGGCCTGTACTGCACTGTAATGTTCTATGTTCTATGTTCTAAATCTTAGAACGTCTCTGGTATAGAGTGGCAATGTCAGTGTTGTTGGTGTTCATGTGACAGACTTCAATGTCTTGGCATGTATTCATGACGTGCAATTGAGCTGACGGGTTTTGGCTGCTGCAATCAGGAGATGACTCATTTCTCCAGGAACCTTTCCTTGTTTTCCTGGCTCTACATGCAGTCAGTTTTTTTTCTACCCTGTCAGTGGAATTGCAGAAAACACTTTCTGCACAAATTTGGTGAATCCCAGCCAATTACTTTTTTTCTCTACTGATATAAGCACAGCATTTCAAACCTCAGGAAAGTACTGAGGGGGCTGGGGCCTGTAGTTTCAATTCATTATTTCAATATTATCAATATTCCCCTTATGAATCTCACAGTTAGGCCAATATACCATTTGCTGACTGGAAGAAGCTCTCTCATACAAAAGAAGGAAAGACTTCTATTTATATAGCACCTTTCACAGCCTCAAGATCTCCAGCATTTTTCTTTGGGGGTGTGGGAATTGCTAACAGTTGCCTTCCCCTTAAGCTAAGTAGCTTGTTCTGTCATTTCCCAGGCTAGTTAAAAGTCAGCCACTCATTGCTGAACTTACACATAGGCCAGATCAGATAAAAATTAGTGAACCAGCTAGGTTTTTGCAGTAATCAATGATCACTGACATTAAGTATGAAATCCACGTTACATACATTTAATTTAAATTCCACCAGCAACAACTTAAACCATATTCACTGAGCATCAGCCTGGGGTTTCTAGATTACACAATCAGTGACATTACCACTACGCCACAATGTCCCCAGAATTAAATACTTTTCGAAGATTAGTCACAGTTGTATTGAGGGAGGACACGTTGGAAGGGTCATCCAATGAGACTCTCTGGGCAGAGCTCAGGAATAGGAAACGTGTTGGGGTTATATTACAGGCTTCCCCACAGCCAGCAGGTGAAAGAGGAACAAAATATATGGACAGAATATGGACAAATGTCAAAAACAACAGGGTTATTGTGGTGGGTGATTTTAACTCCCGCTATATTGACTGGGACTCACTTAGTGCCAGTGGTTTGGATGGGGTGGGTGGGTGAAGTTTGTTTGGTGTGTCCAAGATGTTTTTAGAATACTGCATTCAATTCTGGTCTACCTGCTTTAGGAAAGATGTTGTTAAACTTGAAAGGGTTCAGCAAAGATTTGCAAGGATTTTGCCAGTGTTGGAGGATTTGAGCTATCAGGAGAGGCTGAATAGGCTGGCACTATTTTCCCTGGAGCGTTGGAGGTTGAGGGGTGACCTAGTAGAGGTTTATAAAATCACAAGGGGCACAAAAATGGTGACTAGCCAAGGTCTTTTTCTCAGGGTAGAGGTGTCTGAAACTATAGGGCATAAGTTTAAGGTGAGAGGGGAAAGATTTAAAAGGGATCTGAGGGATAACTTTTTCACTCAGAGGTTGGTCTGTGTATGGAACGAAGAGGTGGGAAAAGCAGATACAGTTACAATGTTTAAAAGACACCTGAATAGATATATAAATCGAAAGGGTTTAGAGAGATGTGGACCAAATGCTGGCAAATGGGACTAGATTGGTTTAGGATATCTGGTTGGTATGGATAAGTTGGTCTGTTTCTTGCTGTATGACTCTATGACTCTATAATTCTGTAAATTTTAAGTTACTGGTGGATTAGGATTAGTGTAGTGCTCGGGTGCTAAATTGGAGAAAGGCAACCAGAACAATAATAGTCAGGAACTGAGGAATGCAGACTGTGGCAACTGCTTGATGATAAATCCACATCAGGCATTTGTCAATCTTTTAAATGCCAGTTGATTAGAGTTCAGGACTAAAATATTCTGAAGAAAATGAAGGAAAAGGATGGCAAGGTTTGGGAACCTTGGATGACAAGAGAAATCGAGAGCTCAGTCAAACAGGAAAAGGAGGTATGTGAAAGGTTTAGGAAACTGAAGACAGACAGAGCCTCAAAGAAAATAAAGATAACAGGAAAGAACTCAAGCCGAAAGGGACCATGAAATGACTTTGGCAAACAAGATTAAGGAAACTCCCAAGGCATTTTACACATATGTATGAAGTAAGAGCCTAAGCTAGGGAAAGGATTGGCCCAGTGAAGGACAAAATAGAGAATTTATACATGGAGTCAGAGGATGTGGGTGAGCTCCTTAACCAATCATTTGCATCGATTTTCACGAAGGAGAAGGACATGGTGAATGATGAGTCTCAGGAGAAGTATTGCCATAACTCCACAGTGGCCGATATTCTGTCACCAAGACACCCTTTATTTAAACGTGGAGAGTCATTGATACGATCCAGCTCTCTCAGAGTGAACAGGATGTCTGACACTGCTGTTTATATCTATCAGCCAGGGCTCTCTGATTGGATCAAATTAACAGCCCCAATCAGGGAACTCATATTCTATGATATGCACCTGGCTGATCTCTTTACAATCACGACAGGCATGTTGATAATTAAGGCATGTCAATATAAAAATGGAGGTGTTAGGTGTTTTAAGAAGCATTAAGGTAGACAAGTTCACAGGATCTGATGGAATCTAGCCCAGAAAACTAAGGGAGGCAGGTGAGGAAATTGCTGGGGCCTTGTATGAAATCTTTAGCCATTGATCATAGAAATTGTATTGTCTTTAGTCACAAGAAAGATCCGAAAAAAACTGGAGAACAGCCAGCGTTGTTTCTTTGTTTAAAAAGGGCAACAGGGATAATCTGGGAAAATACAGGCTGGTGACCCTTATGTTAGTGGTAGGGAAATTATTAGAGATGGATTCTTAGGGATAGGATTTACTCACATTTTGAAAGATATGGGCTTATTAACGATATACAACATGGCTAATTGCAGGGAAAGTTGCATCTTATAAACTTGATTGAGGCTTTTAAAGTGACAAATACGATTGATTAGGGCAGGTTGGTAGATGTTGTCTCTATGGACTTTAGCAAAGCCTTTGACAAGGTCCTTCATGGCGGACTGATCCAAAAGCTGATGTTACATGGGATCGACAGTTAGCTGGTAAAATAGATACAAAATTGGCTTAGTAATAGAAGACAGAGAGTAATGTTGGAAAGAATGGGGGAGCTGCGGGTGGTGAGGTGGATTGCTAGAGGATACAGCAGGATATAGATAGGGTGCAGATTTGGGTGGAGAAATGGCAGGTGAAGTTTAATCTTGACAAATGAAAGGTGATGCATTTTGGAAGATCTAACACAGAAGGAAAGTATACAGGAAATGGCAGAACCCTTAGCAGCATCAACATTCAGAAGGATCTAGATGTAGAGGTCCACAGTTCCCTAAAACTGACAACACAAGTGGATAATGTGGTCAAGAAGGCATATGGCAAGCTTGCCTTCATTGATCGTAGTATAGAGTATAAACATTGGCTTGTCTGGTATAGGGCTTTCCTTGGATGCTGCCTGAACTGCTGTGCTCTTCCAGCACCACTAATCCAGAATTGTTTTTACCTGGTATAGGGCTTTAGTTAGGCCACATTTGGGGTATTGCATACAATTCTTGTCACCACACTACCGGAAGAATATGGAGGCTTTGGAGAGGGTACAGAAAAAGTTTACCGAGATGTTGCCTGATTTGGAGGATATTAGCTATGAAGAGATTAGACAAACTTGGTTTGTTTTCACTTGAAGGTCGGAGTCTGAGGGATGACCTGATAGAAGTTTACATACAAAATTTGAGAAGCATGGATAGAATAGATAGTTGGAGTCTTTTTCCCAGGGTAGAAGTGACAATTATACGGGATCATAGGTTTAGGTTAAAAGGGCATAAGTTTAAAGGAGATGTGAGAGGCAAGATCTTTACACAAAGAATGGTAAGAGCTTGGAATGTCACAGCCAAAGGAGCTGGTGGAGGCGTGTACAAGTGCGACATTTAAGAGGCTATTGACAGGTACATGAATAGGTAGGGAATAGAAGGACTGCAGAGAGGCAAAAGATTTATAGTTTAGAAAAGTATCATGTGTCGGTGCAGTCTTGATGAGCTGTAGTGTTCTTTATTCACTGCTGTAATGTAGGAATCTTGTTAGCCAACAAATACGCAACAAGCTGTCACGCATAGAATGCGATAATGTCCTGGATAGTGACTATGGTTGAAGGATTAATATTGTGAGGGCACTGGGGAGATACAGTACCTTGGAATTAAAAGGACAATTGGTGCCTTGGCTTAATGCCTCATCTGAAAGGTGTCACCTCCAACATTGCTGTTACTGGATAACCATTTCAACAGGAGAGAATGGCTCTCATTTTAATCTCCTCTCCATGAGTGGCATTTTGTGCCGTTTTCCTTCTGCCCAGTATCTACTGCCTCAATGACCCAGTGAAGCCTGGGAACCAAATTATCGCAAAGAAAACTCTAAACTGTGGAGGTCCCTGAATGACACGTGTTTCTGCCCTTGGTGAAGAGATAGCCTCTCTGTTGGAATATGGCACTCCACCTATAAAACAACGCTGGGAAATCAATCATGGTGACATTCATAAATCTCCCATTTTCCCACATGGCACTGCAGATGTCAGCCAATAAGAGATACTCAAGAATGCAGCATTTTCAAAATGAGAACACTCCCATTGAGGCAAAAGGAAAATAGAAACACATTAGAAAAAAGTCTGAATGGAAAAAGTTTAGGAAACCAAAGCTAATTACATAGATTTGCAGCCATAGAGTACAAGAGTAACTTAATAATCTCCTGCTGCAGCAATCCTGGTCCCTCAAATGCATGCAAATGAAGTCTTGTTCAAATGAGCGATGCCTTCAGATTGTCTGGATAGAGTCAAACTCCAATGTTTGTTTATTTCCTTGATATGCTACTGTATAGAACCAGACTGTGATTGTGACTATGTGTGTGTGTGTATATATATATGTATATATATATGATATTTTTTAGGAATAAAATATATTTTTGAAACTAAAATATTTCAAAGTTTGAATGTATGATATAGTCATTTGAAAACTGTAAAAGGCAGTGTTAATCCATGAGATTGGATGTGAAGGGTGAGGACATAATGCTCACGGCTCACAGGCACAGGAGAATTCCAAGGGATAGGTAAAAAGCCTGCAATGCTGCCCAGCTCTTGATATGGTTTATCTGAACAAAGTAGGCTTGGGCTGAGCTAACATTTCCCTTCTGCCTGTGGACACCAGCAGGAGACTCAAACAATTTGCACTGTCACAGTCAGACCTCATCAATATGATTATTGAATGAACCATGAAACCAGTCAGTGTGGGGGATTTCCCAGATTCCTTATTGTTGATTTAGCCTAAAGGTTTTTTATAATCTGCCTCTTATTCACTTTTCCTGTAAGATCACAATGGGAATGGAACACTGGGAGGTAACGATTGTAAGTTGCATCACAAACATTTCGGGGAACAAGTTTGACAGACCAATCTTCTCTGTTTTGTAATTTTACATGAGTATGATTTTCTCGATGCATTGCCAAGCCAAGAAATTCACAGGCTCTCAACTCCTTACATCAATATACATCGATGATATAAATGAAGGCATTAAAAGTAATATTAGCAAATTTGCTGATGACATAAAGCTGAGTGGCAGGGTGAAATGTGAGGAGGATGTTATGAGAGTACAGGGTGACTTGGACAGGCTAGGTGAGTGGATGGATGCATGGCAGATGCGGTTTAATGTGGATAAATGTGTGGTTATCCACTTTGGTGGCAAGAACAGGAAGGCAGATTACTATCTAAATGGAGTCAAGTTAGGTAAAGGAGAAGTACAACGAGATCTAGGTATTCTTGTACATTAGTCAATGAAAGCAACCATGCAGGTACAGCAGGCAGAGAAGAAAGCAAATGGCATGCTGGCCTTCATAATAAGAGGAATTGAGTATAGGAGCAATGAGGTCCTTCTGCAGCTGTACAGGGCCCTGGTGAGACCGCATCTGGAGTACTGTGTGCAGTTTTAGTCTCCAGGTTTGAGGAAGGACATTCTGGCTATTGAGGGAGTGCAATGCAGGTTCACGAGGTCAATTCCTGGAATAGTGGGACTATCATATGTTGAAAGATTGGAGCGACTGGGCTTGTATACACTTGAGTTTAGAAGGATGAGAGGGGATCTGATTGAGATGTATAAAATTATTAATGGGCTGGGGGACCCGGGTTCATTTCCCGCCTCAGGCAACTGTCTGTGTGGAGTTTGCACATTCTCCCCGTGTCTGCGTGGGTTTCCTCCGGGTGCTCCGGTTTCCTCCCACAGCCCAAAGATGTGCAGGTTAGGTGAATTGGCCATGCTAAATTGCCCCTAGTGTTAGGTGCATTAGTCAGGGGTAAATGTAGGGGAATGGGTCTGGGTGGGTTGCTTTTCAGAGAGTCGATGTGGACTTGTTGGGCCGAAGGGCCTGTTTCCACACTGTAGATAATCTAATCTAATCTAATCTAAAAGGCTGGACACTTTGGAGGCAGGAAGCATGTTTCTGCTGATGGGTGAGTCCAGAACCAGAGGACACAGTTTAACAATAAGGGGTAGGCCACTTAGAACAGAGTTGAGGAGAAACTTCTTCACCCAGAGAGTGGTGTGTGTATTGAATGCTCTGTCCCAGAAGATAGTGGAGGTCAAGTCTCTGGAAAATTTCAAGAAAGATATGGATAAAGCCCTTAGAGATAGTGGAATCAAGGGTTATGGGGACTGACTGTGGATGATCATCCATGATCATAATAAATGGTGGTGAAGGCTTGAAGGGCCGAATGGCCTACTCCTACAGCAATTGTCGATTGTCTGTTGTCCTTCAGTTAGCCGCCATAATGGAAGTGGGAGAATGGCTGAAGAACTTGGTTCTCACTTGTCCACGATACAAAACATAAAGTATTGACAGCTGTCTCACCAGATTACAACGTGAAGACTCCAATTTTACCCAACAAGGGCATTGATTCACCCTGAGCTGTGATTCCTTTGGTCCTGGTCTCTCAATGGTGCCTTGCTGCAGTTGCCATTCTGAGTGAACTCCTCCACAAACTGGCGTTGGGGTTGAGATGGATGTCCTCATATCTTTAACAATCCAGAAACTTGAGTATGTCCGATATTCAGTTACCCATATCTTAAATCATAACCAGTTCCATTCACCAATCATGGTTTAATTAAAAATTCCCATTCCTGTTTTCAAGTATTTCCATCTCTTTAATCTTCTCTGTATTCTTCTGTTCCTTTACAGCCACTGACTTCCAAAATAAGTTGTAGAGAACTGCCTAGGTACATCCTGCCCAAAAAAAGCATGTCAAATCTAACCCAGACAATTCCAGGCCTAACAACCTGGCCATGCTTAATTGCCCATTGTGTCCAGGGATGTGAAGGTTGGGTGCATTGGGAAACACAGGATTTTAGGGATTGGCGGTTGGGGATGGGGTGGGGAGTGGGGGAGATGGTGAGCGGGATGGGTCTGGGTGGGATGCTGTTCAGAGGGTCGGTGTGGACTCAATGTGTCGAATGGTCTGCTTCCACACTGTATGATTCTATGGTTTTAACTTGCCTTTGAAAATCAGCAAAGTATAGGAAGTGTTATTGACAGTGCTATCAGGCAGTAACCTGCTCATAGTTTTTCAGTTTGTGCTCCACCAAGGACAATCAGTTCCTGACCTCAAACATGGACAAAAGAGCTGAATTCTAGATGTAATGTGAGAGTGACAGCCCTGGATATCAAGGCAGCACTTAACTAAGTGTAGCATCAAGGAGTCTCAGTAAAACAGAGTCAATGGTAATCTGGGCATGGGGGTGAATCTTTCTGCTGGTTGAAATCCTTACCATTAACCAACACTTACCCTTTTGGTCTCTTGCATCCATATACAACAGCAGAAGTCACATCCAGCACAAAGGAAGATGATTATAATTGTTACAGATCAAGCATTTCAGTTCCCAGACATCAGGAACTCCTCAGAATGGTGTCCTAGGTCCAACCATCTTTAGCTACAATGACTTTCCCTCCACCATAAGGTCAGAAGTGGGGATGTTTACTGATGACTGCACATTGTACAACACCATTTGCAACTCCTCAGTCCATATCCAAATGCAGCAAGACCTGGACAATATCCAGACTTATTAGACAATCAAGAGACTGGAAGAACACAGCGAGCCAGGCAGCATCAGGAGGTGGAGAAGTCAACATTTTGGATATAACCCTTCTTCAGGACCTGGGTGCTGCCTGGCTTACTATGTTCTTCCAGGCTCCTGCTTGTCCGCTTTGGATTCCAGCATCTGCAGTTTTTTTGTCTATAAATATCCAAACTTAGGCTGACAAGTGGCAAATAACATTCACACCACACAAATGCCAAGCAATGGCTATCTATAACAAGAAAGAATCTAATCATCGCCCCCTTAAAATTATTATTGCTGAATTCCCCCATGATAAAATCTTGGGGTTTACTTTTAACCAGAAACTGAACTAGAACAGTCATAAAACACTGTTGCTACAAGAGCAGGTCAGAGGTAAGGAATTTTATGATGAGAGGTTCATGTCTTGTTTACCATCCTAAAGGTATGAGGCTGCAGTGTAATTGAATACTCACAATTTGCTTGGATTTGGGTGTCTTCAATAACACTCAGGAAGCTTTACACCATCCAGGATGAAGTGACCTTCTTGATAAATTCGCATGCTCTAGCTGAAAAGTTCACTCCATCCAGAAAACAAAGTGGCAGTGGTATGTAACAAGATGCACTCCAGCAATTCCGTAAGGTTCCTACGACAATACTTTCCAAATTCGCAACCTCTACCACCTATAAAGACAAGGAGACCAAATGAATTTTTCTCCTGCAAACCCCACACCTTGGAAATGTATTACTGTTCTTTCACTGTCAGTGGCTCAAAATTCTCAATCTCCCATCACATACCTGCACCAGATGGGCTATAGCACTTCAACAGGGCACCTTACCAATGCCTTCGTTAAGGAATGTGCACTCAATGTGGTTCGAGCTAGAGGTGCCCACAATATATGTTATAAATGAAAGAAAAACAAAGCTCTAGGTCTCCTGTCGGGATATCTCCTTAGATTCGGTGGTGCCAAATGTTGACTGAAACACCATGGGACGTTTTGCAATGCTAAAGGTGCTATGGTTAGATTAATAGCTGTCCCTGGGTAATGATCAGGGCATGATCCCAGGCTCATTCCCCCTCCTGTTTAGTTCAGGACAGTAATTACTGCCTCAATCTTTGCATCAAAGATGGAATATTAGGCTAAAGTTATGAAACCCTGCCATAGCTACATGATCCTCTATTCTCAAGAATGTGTAAATATTTAGCTGTCAGTGAAAATCCTGGACTTATTCTACCTCCACCTACATTTTGAACGAACAGAGCTAAGTTGCTGGAGATATGTCAGCAAGGCCTCTAAGGTCTTACTTTGTCCACTTTGAGTTCTCACTTTGTTTAAACTTTTTATCAGCCACGCTCCCTGGTGTGGGTGTTCCATTTCAGCTGTGAGTCATCCGCAAGGCAGTTCGAAAAACGAAACTCAACAGGTCAAAAATAGGAGACATGACAATTTGTGAGGGGGTGGGTAGAAAGAGAACAGTGAAAAGAATAACCATTCAAACCAGTACACAGGTTCGTACCATTGTTTATTTTCATTTACTTAAGGAGTGTGGGTGGTGTTGGCAAGGCAAGTATTTAGTGTTCATCCCCAAAGCATGTCTTTGTGCGTAGGGGCAGTGCCTTAGTGCAATTAGGAAGGGAGTTTCAAAATTTTGACCCTGTAACAGCTTCAAGTCACAATTGTGTCAGGCAATGCTGCCGTCAGCACGCCAACATGCTCATCCTTATCTGTGGACATGGCACAGAAATGAGTGAATTTCCTTGAGTGAAAGAGATTTTGGCAATAGCTTCAAGAAGATTCCTCTTTCCCTTCCATTCACCCTACCACTACTGAGTCATTTCCAACAGAACAGACTGAGCAGGAATCTGGAGCTGAAATAATGGTTAATCCATTCTCTGATTCCATCATTGCTTTGAATGAGATTAATTCATTGGACAAACCATGAGACTGAAATGAGGATTATATAGTCAACTGCCTTCTCTATCCATAAGACAGCTTCTGTGGTATCTGATATTGCATGTGTCATTTACATTCTGCACTGATGATGATTTGCCAGTTAATCTATGTTTAATTTGCCTTGACTTTAATTTATGATAAAGTAAAAGTTACACAAAGTGAAATCTTGTGTGGAGCTTTCATCTTGCATGGGAGGTGAGGTGGGTGGTTGGCTGGGAGCGATAATTCAATAAATTTGGGTCATGAGAAGCAGTTGTGCGGTGGTAATGTCAATGGACTAGTAGTCCAGAACACGAGGTAAATGTTCTGGGGACGTTAGTTTGAATCCCACATTGGTAGATGGTGAAATTTGAATTCAATAAAATCTGATATTAGCCCAGTGGGACCATGTAACCTGCCAATTGTTGATTGACTGATGCCTTTCGATAAGGATATCTGCTGTTGTTATCTGGTCTGACCTACATGTGGCTCCATGCAGAAATGTCATTTACTCTCAACTGGCTTTGAAATGGTTGAGCAACTCACTCACTTACAGTGCAGCTATGGATGGGCAATAAATGCTGGCCAGGCAATGATGTCTGCGTCCCATGAACTGTGGGGTGTGATCATAAACTAACTGCTTTAGTTTATGGATTCCAGACTGTAACAATATCGTGGACACCTGGGGGTGGGGGGGGGGGGGGGGGGTGTGAAACCAGAAACAGAAATGTGTTTACTGCAATCCCCACCTGGGGGGGTGAAACCAGAAACAGAAATGTGTTTACTGCAATCTTCCAGGACTTAAACAATCAAGCTTTAAGGTCTGGAGAGAAAAAAGCTGAGAGGAGATCTGAAAAGCATGAGTAGGTTGGATGAAATGGAAACTGTTCCCAGTTGTAAAAGAATCAAGAAAGAAATGGCCTTGACTTAAAATAAGGTGCAAACAAAACAAGGGTGATGTGAGAAAAAGCTTCTTCATCCAGCCAGTTGTTAGAGTATGGAATGTATTGGCTGGAAGCAGGATCAATTGAGGCAATCAAGAAGGGTTTGGACAGCAATTATTTGTATAGTAAATATATACAGGGATATTTGGCACAGGCAAGAAATTGGTATTGGATAAGATAGCTGGTACAGGCATGGCAGGCTGAATGGACCCTTCTGCACCGTAATAATTCGGTTATTCTGTGAATCTGTGAAGGTTTCGCTTTCTTTTTGACTTAATCTTATTGGGCAATGAACCCGGGTACCTTGGAGCTCCAGCCTTTCTTGAGGCAGAAGATTTGATATTAAAGATTTGAAATTACGAATTACAGCTTTTAGCAGAGCACATGGCAACTAATGTAATGTCAGTGGCTAAGAGTAGCAGGATCCTTGAAGAGTTGGAGAAATACCTCCATCTTGAGGGATAAAAACTCTGTTCTATTCATGATTGTTCACAGTTAGTCAGAGTTGGCAAAAACTAAGATTGAGTTATAAAAAAAGGATAGAAACTAAGTTATATTTGTTTGTGGATATCACCAGCTAGGCCAGCATTTATTGTCCAGCAGGTAGTTGAGTCAATCACATTGCTGTGGTCAGGAGTCACATGTGGGGACAACAGATTTCCTTCCCCGAAGTCATGAGTGAACCAGACGGATTCTTATAACCACTAACAGTGTTACACAACTCTTTATTCCAGATTTTATTAATTTCAAATTTCACCAACTTCTTTGGTGGGATTTGAATTCACGTCCCTCAAGCATTGGCCTGGCGTTTGGGAGTAATAATCCAGTGATATTACTACTATGTCACCACCAGGGATATGGAAAAATAGGAGACAGTTGATGTGAGAAAGGAAGATGAAGGAGCATGCAATGGAAGAGGGAGTTGCGAGTACATGAATTTGAGTTGGCAAGGGAAGATAATGCTAACTCACGAGTAGAAGTTCTTGCCTTGAACGAAGTGCAGTTGCATGTTAGTAACAAAGTTCAAGCTACATTGATATGATGGACATTGACTTTGAGTTGGCCAGATTGTTATTATTCCAGTGTGATGGGGGTTGTACATGTGAACTCTCTGGAATGCCCATCACAGTACACTCTGAAGGAATTGGCTGGGAAGTTGAATTTTTTGCTGGGCAATTCCTCTACACTTGGAATGCCCACAAAGTTTTTAGATCGGAGATTTTGGATGGTTTTGTTGAAATCAAGTAAAACAGTTATTTGGGAAAAGTTAGACTATTAAATACATAGTCTAATTCCCGAGCGACTATTTAATAGACCGCATACTTAGCTTAACTACACCACCCCAGATCCCTTGCACCACCCCCTCCGATCCCTATATGACCCCCAACAGGGACCCAACCTTCCCCCGCTCCCCCCACCAAACTGGAGCTGACCAGCTTACTGTAATTGCCACTAGTCCCAATCCTCAAACCCTCCTCATTCCCTCTACTTCAACTATCGCCAGACTTGGAAGATTGGTGGGTTGTTGGATTAAAGGCTGTTTACTTTGAAACTGTAACTAGCAACTGGAGGGCAGAGATTCCCTTCAAACTGAAGAACCTAGAATCCCTAAAATTCCCTTCGCTGCTGAAATAGGCTATTAGTGCATGGTAACATCTGGAGGAATTTTAATCTCATGCATTCCCTTCACAAATGATGACCATTTTATTGAAAAAAGCAATTTCTTCATTGCACTTTCCTATCCCTGAATCAGGCTATTTCTGCTTGACGATGTCCAGGATCATTACATATTGGCCTTTCATTCTCCGTGGTGGCTTCCATCAGGTGAGTTACAGCACATCTTCGAAATGTGTCAGCAGATTTCTATTTTTGATCTGCTGGTAAATTTGCGTTGGTCTGTGGACTCTCTAGTTTGATTAGATTGATGCTTTCATTCAGCCTCAGTGATTGCTGTATTGGCTAAGCTATCATGTATCCACTGTTTGAGGATTGCTTCTTGCTTGACATTTGTTGCTTTTACTGAGGATTTTTCCTGAGAAGACAACTTGAAATTGCATCATCTGAATCGTTGCAACATCTGACTTCAAATTTATATCTTTCAGATTTAATTGTTCACTAAGCTATGTCACACTCTGAGTTACCTGAGGTGAAGACGCAACAGTTAATTCAAGTAGACTGTTCTTGGCTATCTGATTGTGAGTGTTTGCTTGCAAACTTTGCTGATGCTTGCAGCCTGTACTCTCTTCAGTGTTGATTCCAGTAAAAAACATTTCTGCCAATCTAATATAGTTTCAGATTTTCATCTTGCTTACAGAATAAAATAAATTTCTTGCGCTGACATAACTAATCTCAATGGACCTGGCTTTCTGTCTGGGTTCTGCCATAATGTGAGGAACTCCTTATGAAATATTGTCCCATCGTTCTTTGATGGTTGATTCATGGTTCCTTAACCAAACTTTCCTTGACTTGATGTTCCATGAGTGACTGCTCCTGGATCAACCGTATCTTGTCTTTAACTAGATTGACTTCTTCTGCCATTTGAAGACGATTGAGCTCCACACATACATTCATATTAAAGAGTGAGAATTTTTAATTGAGAAGCATAGGTTCCCTGCTCTCTGATACCACTTGTGCTGGAGGGTTGCTTGTAGTATACCTTTAATCTTAAGTGTTAAACCTCTTGGCCCATGTGTTTGTAACTTTGTCAGCTATTGACAGTGTTGTTTTTTTAAACATTGTTCATAATCTACCAGAATAGTGACACTTGTCCTTGTATCAAGTTAAAAAGGCATAGTCTGGAATATTTTAAGCTTTATTTTTATGTGGAATATTCTGTCTCATTATCTTCCTTCTATGGGCAGCTATTTGAATTATTAATAGATTCCACTGGATGCTGAACTTTTCAGTTAAATCTTGCTCTTACAAGAATTTTATTTGTCCTGAGGTCAAAAATTGTCAAAAGCTTTGAAAACTTCTTCAACAGTATCTGTTGCTTCTCTTATCCCTTGATGGGTTATAACATCATTAGCTATACTCCCAATTGTACTAAGAAATGCTTTAGTTTATTTAGTTTCTGATTTCCCAACTAATTTGGTAGACATTATCTATCTTAAGAATTATTTTCTCTAAGATGTCAAACTCCATGTGCCAGATGGCCCATCCCTGAAATCAAATCATCCTGGCAGTAATATTTCTGATGTTATGTCTTCCTAATATGCTTATTTATGTTTCTATATTTAAAGGCACCTTCCTTACCCACCAAACATCGGGTTGGGATGCAAACCTGGAGTTCCTAGCTCAGAGATAGGGGTGCTACACACTGCACCACACGATTTCTGTCGGACCACGTTTGGTCAAGGTGGTGGGTTTTAGGTGGTTGATGGTGAGTTTCCTCCGGGTGCTCCAGTTTTCTCCCACAATCCAAAAATGTGCAGGTTAGGCGAACTGGCCATGTTAAATTGCCCACAGTGTTTAGGGATGTGTAGGTTAGATGCGTTAGTCAGGGGTAAATGTAGGGAAATGGGTCTGGGTGGGTTACTCTTCGGAGGGTCGGTGTGGACTGGTTGGGCCGAAGGGCCTGTTTCCACACTGTAGGGAATCCAATCTAATCTAGTCCAAACACATAAAGTTTAGAGCACAGGACCAAGGCAACAGAAAATACAGCTGCAAAGTTGAACAAATGCAGAAATCTCAGAAGATTGTCAGATGTCTCAGAGGTTATATCAGTAGAAGGGACAAGGTCATGGAGGGACTGAACATGAAGGTGAGATGGTGTTATCAAAAAGTGTTTGACGTGGATTTTCCTATTGACCTGCACAGCTGTTCTTCAATTAACTTTGTCGTGTGTAAACAAGAAAATGAGACTTGTCGCCACCAAGTGGCTGATCCTCCAAACTAATGACTTTAAATAAGACCTAATGTTCAGGTTTCTCCCTGTTGACTCTTTTTGAGTGATTTGCTCCAAAATATTAAGTGCTCTTATGTATCACATTTTTATACTGAAATAGGAATACTGTCCACTCACTATCAAACTCCCATCAACTTGATGCACTGTCCGTTACTGCAACACCCTCTTTATTCACATTCAAATCTTTCTGTCCTTTCTATCTCTTCTAACTGACCCTCCTATGTCCCACTCTGGCTTACCATCTTCTCATGCACTGACTTCCTGACAAATCTTTTAATGGATGTCGCCTTTGCTGGCTAGGTCAGCATTTATTGGCTTGTCTTTGGGAAGGTAGTGGTGAACTGTTGCTTGAAGTCTTGCAATCCTTGAGATGTAGGGATATACTCAGTGCTGTGAAGGAGAGAATTGTGAGATTTTGACCAGTGACAGTGAAGGAATAGTGATATATTTCCAAGTCAAGATGGTAAATGGCTTGGAGGGAACTTGCCGAAGGCGGTGTTCCCATGTATCTGCTTCCCTTGACCTTTTAGGTGGTTGTGATGTGTTTGTGGGGTGTTGCTGAAGGAGGCTTGGTGAGTTGTTGCAGTGCATGTAGATGGTACATTCTGTTGCTCCTGAATTATGGTGGTGGAGGGTGTAAATGTGGCGGGTGATGAATGAGATGTGAATCAAACAGGCTGCTTTGTCCTGGATGGTGTTGAGTTGTTTGAATGTTATTGGAGCTGCATTCATCCAGAAATATGAAGAATATTCCATCACACTCCTGACTTGAGCTTTAGTCAATGGTGGACAGGTTTTGGGAACAGTTACCTCAAAAGTGCCAGCCTCTGAATCTGACCTGTTCTTTTCACCAAAGTTATTCCAGTTAAATTTCTGGTCAACAGTAAGCCCTGGGTGCTGGTGGGAAGGGATTCACTAATAGTTGTTCCATTGAGTTACAAGGGGAGACATCAGGGTCTATGCTATTGGAGATAGTCAATGCCTGATACTTGTGTTGCATAATCATTCATTGGCAATTATAATATCAAGTCTGAAAGTTACTGAAGCTGTGTTTCATGACTTGTGGAGTTGTGAATGGTGCTGAGCATTGTGCAATCATTGGCAAATATCCTTACTTTTGACCTTAAAATGGAGGGAAAGGTATTAATGAAGATCTCAACTAACTTCTGCAGTGATAACCTGGGACTGAGATTATTGGCTTCCATAAGTTATGCATTTTCCTTTTTAGCTCTATACGTCTCCAACCACCAGAGTTTTCTCCTGACTGCCACTGACTGTATGATGTCTTCTTGAAGCCACACTTGGTCAAATGGTATCTTGATGCCAGGAGCAGTCACTGTCACCTCACCTACTGAATTCAGCTCTTCAATCTATGTTTGGACCAAAACAGTAAGAGCTCAGCAATCCTTTTTCCTCTGCACCATCAGGTCAGAGCACCTGAAGGTGCCAGGGAGAAGCCAGAATGGGCATCGGAAAGTGGAAGTATAAACATGATGAAACAGGAACTGTGCATATGGGAGCACAGCTTCCTCTCCATCACTGCCATCAACTTAGAATTAGCTGTGAGGAGATCTCAGTGTTGCTCTTTTTGGTGTAGGTCTGGCCCAGACCCACTGCTTGTATGTGGTACTTACCTAAGCCGTCTTCGGTTCTATCTAGATATTGAAATGGTCATGATAGTGGGGCATAATGTTTAAGTCTTTGTTGTGCTAACAATGTACCATTGTTGTCCTCATCCTGGTGCAGTGTTTAATACAAACATACGGTGCCATTACATAGAGTTGTAAAGTCATACAGTTTGGAAATACACCCTTCTGTCTCAAACTGAACTGGTCCCATTTGTCTGTTTTTGGCCCATTTCTCTCTAAACCTTTCCTGTTCATGTACCTGTCCAAATTTATTTTAAATGTTATAACAGTACCTATATCGACCAGTTCCTCTGGCAGTTCATTCTACATATGAACCAATCTGTATGAAGGAGTTGCCCCTCAACTCCCCTTTAAGTTTTTCTCCTCTCACCTTAAACCTATGTCGCCTACGTTTGAACTCCCCTACCACAGGGAAAAGACATTTACTAGTCACTATAACTATGCACCTCATGCTGGGATTCTATCTCTCCCTAGTATTACAAAGGATGAATCTGGGTCATATTGCTGCACAACACTCCATTCATGACCTACCACCATCCCCCAAGGACACATTTGTACAGAAAGGCAACATAGACCATAAGTCCATCAGGGAGCATTCCACAAGTAACAAGGCCCCACAGGAGCAAAAAAGAACTGGATCCTATCAGATGGCTGTCTCAAAGTCATTTAACAGAATGGATCACTGCATTCAAACCAAGATGTAACTTGGAAGATGGTAACCAACACCTTCTTCCTACATGCCTGTACTCTCAGCACCTCTGTCGGTACTCTCAAGGGAAACAGATCAGCATGCAACTACTTGAGTGAGTCTCAAGAAAAGTGCTGAGTTAATGTTTAAGTCCAAAGATAGTCTTCAGACTTGAAATGTTAACTGTATTTCTCTCTCCACAATTGCTCACAGTCCCATTGAGCTTTTTCCAGCATTTTCTGTTTGTATTTAAGATTTCTAGTATCTATAGTATCTCACTTTTATTTACTGGAAAAAGTGCCATGACTCGCATTGAATTTCTTCCTGGGCAACACCACATCCCAGGACTCTGTGCTTTACATTCACAAGGATACATATCGAAAGAAACAATATCTGCAGCATGACATCCATCTACTCTGTGAAAGATGCTTTTTGGTCTGCCCGAAACGTGCTGATCCTCCAGTAAAAAGATCAGTTCACAACTGAATATTGTAGATTGGCATATTCCAATATCTGTGACAACATGTGAAGGACAGTAGAAGCTTTTTATCTTGCACTCATCAGAACCAGGACATAAGAAATAGATTTGAACAAAGCAACATGATTTCACACAGCATGAGAACAGGATGCTAATTGGTTGGGCTGGTAGGTGACTGAACAAGAACAATTAGCTGTCAATCTTAAACTAAAAAAAAACCCAAAGAACTATGGATGTTGGAAATCAGAAACCAAAATTGTTTGTAAAACTCAGCAGGTCTGGCAGCATCTGTGGAGAGAAAGCAGAGTTAACATTGAGGTCCCGTGATCTTTCATCTGAAATGTTCTAAAGAAGGGTCACTGGACCTGAAATGTTAATTCTGCTTTCTGCTGCCAGATCTGCTGAGTTTTTCCTGCAATTTCTGTTTCTATAACTGTTGATCTTATTGCTCAGCCCAAATAGGTAAATTCTGATTGGTCAGGATTTTGCCATGCTGCACAGTCTAGTGCACTAACTCAGGAAATGCTATTTAAGTTCTAAATAATACTGATCAATGCAGGGCAGTGACTTTCTGAGCATAGTGCAGCTCTTGCTTTCCAGTTCAGCTTAGGACTCTGGTCTCTCTCTCTCTACCATATCTCAAATGTCTTCTGCTTCTGATTGGACAGCAAGATAACATCGCGATCAAATTTGATGCATGCCTTTGTCAGTGAACATCAATGCTTCTTCATCCTTTCCAATCTACAACCCACAGCCTGACTAATGACATTATTACACTCTGATTGGCCATCAGTGAGGTGATAAGTATTGCTAACTTAAGGGATGCATGATAAATCTCTAATTGGCTCTGAAGGTGATGGATATTGACTAATGTCAACTCCCATTATCTCCTGATTGGTTCTTTCAACTGTCCATTATGTTTTGTTAATTGTCATTTTATGGTGTTTTCCAAGGTAAAAGGATAGTTTGATATGTCCTTTATACATTTATTTTAGAAAAGAGAAATGTAAGTTGTGAAAACCAAATATTTGATATTCTTGAGCCCGTCATCTCAATTCTCACTTAATCGGTGAAGTTTTGTGTTAAATCAGATACATAGCAACATGGAACAAAAACAAAATCAGAAATTGCTAAAAAAGCTCAGCAGGTCTGAGCAGCATCTGTGGAGAGAAATCAGAGTTAACATTTCAGGTCCAGTGACCCTTCCTCAGAACTGATGGTAACTAGGAAAGGGTTGATATTTATGCAAAATACGGGGTGGCGGGGGTGGTGGGGAAGGGTAGTAAAGGATAGGTGGAGATAGAGCCCAAAGAGAGAGAAACACAGTTGGATAGACAGAGGAGTGGTTACAGGTCAGTCTGGGGGAATGAATAGCTGCTAGTAGCTGACAATGGGTTGTATGTGGTAGCAGTCCATGTGATGAGGAGGCCTGCTGTGTGGGGGTTGAGGTAAGGACGTGACCTCAAGCACTAAAGTTATTGAACTCTATGTTAAGTCCAGAAGGCTGTAGTGTTCCCAGGTGCAAAATGAAGAGCTATTCTTCCAGCTGGCACTGAGCTTCACGGAGCACTGCAGCAAGCTTGACACAGAAATATCAGTCAGGGACCAGGTTGGTGTATTCAGGTGGCAGGTAACCGGAAGTTCAGAGTCTTACTTACAGTCAGAAAAGATAATGGCATGTTAAGTAAATGGGCAAAACATTATGGTAAATGGTGTATAATGTGGAAAAATGTGAAGTTATTCATTTTGGGAGGGAGAACAAATGAACAGAATTTTAATTAGAGAAAAAAACTGAAGAATGCTGGAATAGAAAGGGGTAATTGTGCGTGAAACACAGAAAGCTAGCACATTGGTGCAGCAGATAATCAGGAAGGCTAATGAAATATTGGCCCTTATTTCAAGCATATTGGAGTATCAGAGTAGGAAAGTCTCACTGCAACTGTACAAGGTGCTAGTGAGATTGCATTCAGAGCACAGTAAGCAGTTTTGGTCCCCTTATTTCAGAAAAGATATTGTTTCATTGGAAACAGTTCAGAGAAGGTTCACGAGAATGATCCCTGGTATGAAGGGATTGCCTGATGAGCAAAGGCTAAACAAATTGGGATCCAACTCACGGGAGTTTAGAAGACTGAGAGGTGATCTCACTGAAACAAAGAAGTTTCTTAAGGGGTTTGACAGGTTCAAAGCTGAAAGAATGTTTCCCCTCATGGGACAGTCTCAGACCAAAGGGGTGCCAATTTAAGCCTAAGATGACAAGGATTTTCTTCTCTTAACGGGTTGTGTGTTTTTGAAACTCCCTGCCACAGAGATGCATGGGGGTAGAGATCTTGCATGCATTTAAGGCTGGAATAGACAGATTTTAAATCCGTAATGGAATCAAGGGTTATGGGGAAATGCAGGACAGTGAATATGAAGAATGTCAGATCAGCCATGATCCTTTTGAATGGGAGAGCATGCTTGAGGGGCTGAATGGCCTATTTCTGTTCTTATGGTTTTAGAGGTCTTATCAACTCAGGGCAGCAACAGTGACTTAGTGGGTGGCACTACTGCCTCCATACCCCAGGTACTCGGGTTGAATTCCAACCTCCAGTGACTGTGTGGAGTTTGCCTGTACTCCTTGTGCCTGTGCGGGTTTCCTCTGGTGCCTGATTTCCTCCCACAGTCCAAAGTTGTGCAGGTTAGGTGGAGTAGACATGCTAAATTGCTCATAGTGTCCAGGGATGTGCAGGCTAGGTGGTTTAGGCATGGTAAAATTGCAAGGTTATGGGGTCAGGGGTTTGGTCTGGATGGGATGCTCTTTGGAGGGTCAGTCTGGACTCAATGTGCTGAAAGATCTGCTTCCACACTATAGGGATTCAATGATACTATGTTGAGTGTGTACCTCTCTCAATTTGTAGCCATTCAAATGATGATATGTCTTCTTACTTTGGTGACCAATATGGATCTGAAACCAATAACATTCACTGTTTGAACCAGGAGCCATTAGATTATCAGGCTAACATGCTCCCAGCTAAGTTATTTCAGCAACAACCCTTCGTTACCACCAGTCATCAAGCCTTTGATCTTTCTGAGGGGCAAATTAGTAAAAGTTTTGTACCTGTTTTTGTAGTGTTTGAATGCATTGAAAGTGGTTTTATTACCTGTTTTTTTTGAAAGGTAAAAGACTGCAAAAGGTTGCTTGTAACCTCAAAGCCTTAAAAAATTAATACAGAAAATTATAAAGTACTAATCTTGGGCGGGTGGCCCAGTGGTTAGCACTGCTGCCTTACTGGCTTCAATTCCAGTCTCAGGCAACTGTCTGTGTTGAGTTTGCACATTCCTCTGTGTCTGTGTGAGTTTCCTCTGGGTGCACCGGTTTCGTCCCACAGTCCAAAGATGTGCAAGTAAGGTGGATTGGCTATGATAAATTTCCTGTAATGTCCAAGGTTGTACAGGCTAAGTGGATTAGCTACAGGAAATGCTGGGTTACAGGGTCAGGTGAGTGAGTGGGATGCTCTTCAGAGGAGCAGTATGGGCTGAATGGTTTTCTTCCACACTGCAGGGATTCTATGGTATATGTTAATCTAAATAAATTGTTAAGTAGAGTATGCAAAAAATTCAAGTGATGAAATATTTTTACTCAATCAATACATAGTCTTGGTAATAAAAGTCTAAAAGATTATCCGGTTACAAAGCTGCATTGTTACAAAGTTAATTCTAATACAAATGTTAAGCTTTGTTGCATATAATTGTTTCATCTCTGTAACAAGTAAAAATGAAGATGACAGCTGTGCCCACAACTTTCTTTTCAGCAACATCTTTCTGCCTCCTTTGTTGCTGTGAAGGAGATATTCAGCTGGGGGTATGTTAAATCTTCCTTATTTAAGCTTGAAGTTTGCATGTTCTCACAGTTATGAAATGGGACTGAGCTAATCAGGGGCTTTCTGTCCATTGTCACTATCCCATGGCGCATTCCTTTGTTGAGTGAGGCTAAACAGAGTCACATGGAAGTACTAAAATCAACATTAATCACAGTTATGCAGAATAATACATTAGATTAATCAATAAATATACGTTGATAGTGCAATTATAACTGAACTAAATCAATTATGAAATGTTAATTTTCCTCCTGTCCCTACATACTATCCATGGATAAAATCAAGACTGCAGAAATATTTTGCACCTTTGAAAACGTGCAAGGTTGAAGAAGGCACGCTCCCACTCATGAACTCCTCATCAGTAATGAAGAAGGCAGAAAGGCAAAAGAAAGATATGGTCAGAGCTGAAACAAAAACAGACGTTGTTGGAGAAACTCAACAGGTCTGGCAGCATCTGCAGAGCAAGCAGAGTTAATATTTCGGTTCTTGTGATCTTTCTTCAGGTGAGGTCAGAAGTCACACGACAGCAGGTTATAGTCCAACAGGATTATTTGAAATCACAAGCTTTCGAAACTCTGCTCCTCTGTCAAGTGATGAAGGAGCAGCGCTCCAAAAGCTTATGATTTCAAATAAACCTGTTGGACTGTAACCTGCTGTTGTGTGACTTCTGACCGTGTCCACCCCAGTCCAACACTAGCACTTTCATATCATTTCTTCAGGTGGTCACAGCTGCGCTCTTTGTTTCAATTTGAGTGAGAGACGAAACACTAATATGAGACTGAACTTAATGTTTGCATTGGAATTAATTTTCTAATCTTTAGTCAACCATATGTTGCAGGTAAATTCCTCTTCCACTCTTAATGCTCGAACTCAGCTAGCCAGAAAAAAGCGAAACATGACAACAAATATACTCTGTCTCATCTTGAATACTGTAACTATGTCACTGTTGAGAAGAAACTATAGAATCTCAACTCATCTGCAAATCTAAGGGGAAAGCAAAATAGTGTGGATGCTGGAAATCTGAAATAAAAACAGTAAGTGCTGAAAATGAAATGGGACTAGTTCGGTTTAGGAAACCTGGTTGACGTAAATGAGTTGGGCCGAAAAGTCTGTTTCTATACTGAGTGATTCTATGACTCGAAGAAGCTCAGCAGGTCTGGCAGCCTATTTTGAGTCCATCATGGCTCTTCTTCAGCATTTTCTTGCACAAGTAAGGATTTTGAATCCCAATCAATTACCGTCAACGCGATCTTAAACATCCACTGCATCAGACGCAACAGTCAACTATCTGTTCTTCACAAATAATTTCGAGCCTGTGTAAATGTGTTGTATTACTAATTCTCTAGTAATCAATGATATAGATGAAGGCATTAAAAGTAATATTAGCAAATTTGCTGATGACACAAAGCTGGGTGGCAGGGTGAAATGTGAGGAGGATGTTATGAGATTACAGGGTGAATTGGACAGGCTAGGTGAGTGGACAAATGCATGGCAGATGCAGTTTAATGTGCCACTTTGGTGGCAAGAACAGGAAGGCAGATTACTATCTAAATGGAGTCAAGTTAGGTAAAGGGGAAGTACAACGCGATCTCGGTGTTCTTGTACATCAGTCAATGAAAGCAACCATGCAGGTACAGCAGGCAGTGAAGAAAGCAAATGGCATGCTGGCCTTCATAACAAGAGGAATTGAGTATAGGAGCAAAGAGGTCCTTCTGCAGCTGTACAGGGCCCTGGTGAGACCGCATCTGGAGTACTGTGTGCAGTTTTAGTCTCCAGATTTGAGGAAGGATATTCAGGTTATTGAGGGAGTACAGTTTAGGTTCACGAGGTCAATTCCCGGGATAGCGGCACTATCATATGTTGAAAGGTTGAGACGTATAAAATTATTAATGGATTGGACACTCTGGAGGCAGGAAGCATGTTTCCACTGATGGGTGAGTCCAGGGCCAGAGGACACAGTTTAAAAATAAGGGGTAAGCCATTTAGAACAGAGTTGAGGAGAAACCTCTTCACCCAGAGAGTAGTGGATATATGGAATGCTCTGCCCCAGAAGGCAGTGGAGGCCAAGTATCTGGATACTTTCAAGAAAGAGATGAATAGAGCTTTTAGAGATAGTGGAATCAAGGGTTATGGCGATAAGGCAGGAACAGGATTGTCATGATCATATAAATGGTGGTGCTGGCTTGAAGGGCTGAATGGCCTACTCCTGCACCTATTGCCTATGGTCTATTGTCTCTTGTTTGTCTTTGCTAACTCAAGAAAGCATGGTTTAATTGGCTCCTTTTAAAACCAAAGTTCATGTGGCTTGGGAGAAAGGTATCCATCAGAGAAGGCTCCTTTTTAAGACAATCTAATTGCAACCAACTGATGGTGTGGGTGAATAAAGAAGGGAGCCAGTTTGTCCCTCCTTACCAGGGAGTGTAACAAATTGAGATATCCTATCTGTAACTCTAATAAATTAGGGAACCTTGTTTGGGGTTTGAGCATAATACAGTACACCAAACTTTGTTTTAACCGGTACCTGATGAACCAGCTGTCTTGAAAAACTGACAAAAAATTCATACCTGAACTACCAGAAGGTGACTGTATTGTCATGATCTTCACAATGTCTGAGATGTCAGTTGAGAGTATGAGTGAGAAGTCTCTCTGCCAGTAAGTTTTATTTAAGGCAAAGTTAAATTACTGTTTAATTGATTTATGCTGGAAATAAAATGTAACAGTGATGTGTATTCCCTTGCATTACATTTCCATTACTTTGTGTGTGCTTTTACATTGATTATGTGATCTCTTGATCAACTGGAATAGTTAGTCAACTGGCATACTCCTGGTCCCACAGTTACTGGTTAATAAAACATTTGCGTACTTGTACCTCATTGATTGTGAAATATTTTGGAATATCCTAAAGTTATGAAAGATGTGATAAAAATGTTCTTTCATTCTCCTTTATCTAGTTTAGTGATGTTATGACCCAGGATCAAAACCTGCCAACACGTACTTCTTTACTTTCTGAAAGATGAAATGGAAATCATTCCAACAGGGCAAGACAGAACAAAAAACTACTTTACACAGAAGAGATGAATGAAGATAGTACAATTTTCCATTGAGATTTATTAATTTCCTACCGAAAAGCACTTGAGGTATGGTTTGAACATTTGCAACATTAATACGTTGTTTGATGATTGGCAGGAACTCTATATGTGGGGAGCAAGCATTATTTATGAACTGTTGAATAAGGCACTCAAATTTTTAATTTTATAGCTCGATAGCATTAGTCTCATTCTTTAAGGAAGGATATAAGTGTATTGGATGTAGTTCAAATATTCATGCCTGAAATAGGTGGATTGTTTTATGATGAAAGTTGGAGGGGCAAGGCTTGTATCTGCTGCAGATGAAAAGAGGTGGATTGATTGAAATTTATCAGATCCTTACAGAACTTGACAGGGTGGAACATGGAAAGGATATTATCTCTTGTAAAAGAATTTAGAACTGGGGCAAATGTTTAAAAATAAACGGTTGTCCATATAAAGTAGAGATGATGGGGAATTATTTATTCATATAGGGTGGCACGGTAGCACAGTGGTTAGCACTGCTGCCTCACAGCACCAGGTTCAATTCCAGTGTCGGGCAACTGTCTGTGTGGAGTTTGCACATTCTCCCCGTGTCTGCGTAGCTTTCCTCCGGGTGCTCCGGTTTCCCCCCTCAATCACAAAGAAGTGCAGGTCAGGTGAATTGGCCATGCTAAATTGCCCATACTGTTCGGTGCATTGTCAGAGGGAAAGTGGGTCTGGGTGGGTTACTTTTCGGAGGGTCAGTGTGGACTGGTTGGGCCGAAGGGCCTGTTTCCACACTGTAGGGAATCTAAATCTAAATCATGGATGATGACAGAGGGTATTCTGACCATCAGTATTCTGACCACCAATCTCCAAGTGTTTCTCTTTGACAGATGCTGCCAGGCCTGCTGAGGTTCTTCAGGAATTTCTATGTTTCCTGGTGAGTATTTAGTACTCTCTTCTTCAATTATTATTTTTAAGGGAAAGGTAGATAGAATCATGAAATCAAAGGGGTGAAAGGTTATCAGGAGATAAGTAGTAATCAGATCAGCAATAATTTTATTAAATGGTGGAGCAGGCTCCTCTGGAGTGACCTACTTCTGTTCCTGAATTGTGGTTTGTATCTCATTGAAAAGTACAACAATCCCTCATTTTAAATATACGTTTGTGGCAACTAAGGTTTATCATTTCATTCATTAACACATTTGTTCTAAACTCCATGTGCATATAGGAGATTGTTGCCAAGTATTGTGATGCTGTCAATATTGTGATGCTAACACTGATAGTATCTAATGTGAAAACAGAACTTATAACATTTTCTTTCATCGCAAAGGTGACATTTCTTCATGAGCAACAAAACACTTTCATACATGCTGAGATTACAAAACATGCCATATGGAGTATAAAAATAGGGAAATCTTGCTAAACTTATACACACCACGTGTCAGATCACAGCTGGAATACTGTGAACAGTTTTTGTATTTTTTTATCAAAGGACTATTGCACTGGCATCGGAGGAAGGCCAGCGAAGATTCATGAGATTGATCCTGGTATTGGCAGAATTTTCTTGTGAGGATATTATTGAGTAGGTTGGGTAGTATTCATTGGAGCTTAGAAGAATGAGAGAGTTTATTATTGAAAGTACAAAATTCTTAGGGGCTAGAGTAGATGAGGAACAGTTACTTCCCCTTGTGGACGAGTGTAGGGCCAGAGGGCATAATTTCAGAGAAAGGAGTGGCTTAGTCAGGACACAGATGAGAAGGAAGTTCTTCTTTCAGAGAATAGTGAATCTGTGGAATTTTTCACTTTGGAGGACTGTTGAGGCTGGGTCATTAAGTACTTCAAGACTGTGAGAGTGATTTTTAATCAGCAAGGGAATCAGTCAGGGAAAAGCAGGAAAGTGGAGTTGTGGATTATTAAATCTGCCATGATCTTGGTGGAGGGGGCTCAATGGTGGAGGGGGCTCAATGGCCTCTTTCTACTCATATATCTTATGGTGTTATGGTCTATTAATGCAATGTATTGACACACTTAAATAGTAACAAGATATTAAGTGAGTGACTATCATCAGGAATATCATCACTTTCAACAGTGGATAAAGTTCTTGCAAAAGTTATTCTTGGTCAGTTTTTAACTTATCTCATCAGGTCTTTGTATCCAGTATTACCGAGTGGCTTTGGTGGGAGTTGAGGAACAGTCGACGTGATCGTTGAAGTCTATCAAATCCGACAAAAGTCCTGTGAACAGGATATATAGTGTAATAGACTTCACCAAGGATTTTGACATTGGAAACCAGGAAGCTCTGTGGAAGGTTCTGAATAAATAAAACTGTCCTGAAAATTAATCAGCATCATTTGTCCATTATATGATGGCATAATGGCTGGTGTGATGCTATGTGGTATCTCATTTGATGCCCTATTTGTCACTAATGACATCTGAGTGATGCTGGGGAAACTGAAAAGGTCCAAAGGTGATAAGCCATCTGGACAGGATGGACTGCACCTCAGAATTCTGAAGGAGATAGTTGAGATTGGAAAGATATTATGGTCATCTTTCAGGAATCACTGGAGTCAGAAAGAATCCCAGAGGTCTGGAAAGTGGCTAATATAAAACATCTGCTTCAGAAGAGACGGAGGCATAATGTGGGAAATTATAGGCTGGTTAGCCTGACCTCAGCCACTGATAAAATTTTAGAGTCCATTATTAAAACTGGGATCGTGGAGTACATGGTAAAATAGGGCCGAGTCAGCACAACTTTGTCAAGAGGAGGTCGTGCCTGACAAATCTGTTAGAATTCTTTGAGCAGCTAATGAGCAAGTTAGACAAAGGAGAGCTAGTGGATGTGATCTATCTGGATTTACAGTAGGCTTTGACAAGGTGCCACACAGTAAAATAAGAAAAGAGCCAATGGTGATACTGACATGGACAGAGGATTGGATGACTGGCTGAAGGCAGACAGTGAGGATAAAACAGTCTTTTTAAGGACGACAGCTGGTGACTAGTGGAGTTCTGCAGAGGCCAGTGTTGTGGCCACAACTTTTCACATTATATATTAATGCTCTGGATGAATAAACTGAAGGCATTGTAGCTAACTTTGCAGATGACACAAAGATAGGTGGAGGAACAGATAGTACCAGAATTGCACGCAATATTCCAAAAGTGGTCTAACCAATGTCCTGTACAGCTGCAACATGACCTCCCAACACCTGTATTCAATACTCTGACCAATAAGGGAAAGCATACCAAATGCCTTCTTCACTGTCTTATCTACCTGCGATTCCACTTTTAGGGCACTATGAACCTGCACTCCAAGGTCTCTTTGTTTAGCAACACTCCCTTGGACTTTACCATTAAGTGTATAAGTCCTGCTAAGATTTGCTTTCCCAAAATACAGCACCTCTCATTTATCTAAATTAACTCTATCTGCCACTTCTCAGCCCATTGGCCCATCTGATCAAGATCCCATTGTAATCTGAGGTAGCCTTCTTTGCTGCTGGTCTCCTTCCTATCGGAAGGATGTTGTGAAACTTGAAAGGGTTCAGAAAAGATTTACAAGGATGTTGCCAGGATTGGAGGATTTGAGCTATAGGGAGAGGCTGAGTAGGCTGGGGCTGTTTTCCCTGGAGCTTTGGAGGCTGATGGTTGACCTTATAGAGGTTTATAAAATCATGAGGGGCATGGATAGGATAAATAGACAAAGTCTCTTCCCTGGGGGAGTCCAGAACTAGAGGACATAGGTTTAGAGTGAGAGGGGAAAGATATAAAAGAGACCTAAGGGGCAACCTTTTCACGCAGGGGGTGATACGTGTATGGAATGAGCTGCCAGAGGAAGTGGTGGAGGCTAATACAATTGCAACATTTAAAGGGCATCTGGAAGGATTTGGAGGGATGTGGGCCAGGTGCTGGCAGGTGGGACTTGATTGGGTTGGGATATCTGGTCGGCATGGACACGTTGGATCGAAGGCTCTGTTTCTGTGCTGTACATCTCTATGACTCTATTGACAAGGCAGGGAAGGTGCTGAAGGATTTGGACAAGCCGAGAAATAGCTGATGAAATATAATGTGGGAAATTGTGAGATTATGCACTTTTGTTGGAAGAATAGAAGCGTAGACTATTTTCTAAATGGGGAAAGGCTTTGGACATGAAGAGCAAAAGGACTTAGTCGTGGTTCAGGAGACTGGCATAGGAAGGCAAATGTTAATATTCATTTGGAGAGGACTTGAATACAAGAGCAGGGATGTATTGCTGAGGTTATATAAGGTCTAGTCAAACCACATTTGGAATATTGTGAGCAGTTTTGGGCCCTGTATCGAAGGAAGGATGTGCTAGCTCTGGAGGGAGCCCAGAGGAGGCTTACAGTAGTTGAAAACTCTGGGTCCGTACTCCATGGAGTTTAGAAGGATGAGAGGTGACCTGATTGAAACTTATAAAATATTGAGAGGCCTGGTTAGAGTGGATGTAGAGATGTTTCCACTAGTCAGAGAGACTAGTCCTAGAGAGATGAGGGCCCAAGGGCATAGTCTCAGAGTGAGGGACAACCCTTTAGATCTGAGGTGAGGCAGAATTTCTTCAGTGAGAGTGTGGTAAATCTGTGGACCTCATTGCAGCAGTGGGCTGTGGAGGTCAAGTCACTGAGTGTATTTATAGATAGGTTCTTTATTAGTAATGGTATCAAGGGTTATGGGGAGAAAGCAAGAGAATGGAGCTAGAAACATATCAGTTATGATCGAATGGTAGAGCAGTTTGATCGGCCAGATGGTCTAATTCTGCTACTATATTTTTGAATCTATATCTAATTTTATGGCTCCAGCCCTGTTTGCTTTATTCTCCAGTCACATTCCAATATTTACAGAAAGAACCGTGGCTCTGCGGTTAGCACTGCTGCCTCACAGCATCAGGGACCCCGGTTCAAGTCCCACCATGGGGCACCTGTTTGTGTGGAGTTTGCACATTCTCCCCGTGTCTGCGTGGGTTTCCTCTGGGTGCTTCTCCTGAAGAAGATGTGCAGGTCAGGTGAATTGGCCATGCTAAATTGCCCATAGTATTAGGTGCATTAGTCAGGGGTAAATATAGGGTTGGAAAATGGGTCTGGGTGGGTTACTCTTTGGAGGGTCAGTGTGGACTTGTTGGGCTGAAGGGCCAGTTTCCATACTGTAAGGAATCTAATCTAAACAGGACACAGGAGTATGTGGTAGTTGTTGGTAGTAGGATGCTGCCACAAATTCTCTTCCCTTTGACTGGGCCCAAGGTCCTAATTGGCAGAGGATCAATCATTTTTAACTCTTACTAAGAAGGGACTCTTGTTTCTCACATGATCACAATTAAGTACATCATTCAATAGTTTATTAGAAAGGACTGTTGTGGTGTCAGAAGGCACTGGGTCAGAAGGCACACGTTCAAGTCTCACCTGTTCCAGATACCTGTTAAATGCCTGTTAAATGCCTGAAAATGTTAATTAAAATATATCTATCTATCTGGACTCTTGTGGTGTTTTTCGTGGCAATGTCTCTACTTCTGATCTATAATATCTAGATTTAAGTCCCACCTGCCCCAGACATGTGTCATAATGTGTCCATACAGGTTGATTAAAAATATTAGTCCCTTAGACATTGTTATTAAGACTATGAGAAAATCTTTGGGTACAAATCCCAAGATGTTCTACTCATCCAAGCCAGTATGACATCACAGATTGGATGTAGTTTAATGCATCCTTCAACATTACACAATGTAATACAACAACACTTTGCAGGATGGTGAAATCAACCACTGTCTGACAAAAGCTCAACGTTTCGCAGGGTCACTTATAAGACTATGCGAACAGCATGGAGTTTGTCTCATTGAAAAGAAACAAGTCTACCAAGCAGGGGAAGATAAGGATTGCAGATGCTGGAGATCAGAGCAGAGAGTGTGGTGCTGGAAAAGCACAACAAGTCAGGCAGCATCTGAGGAGCAGGAGAATTGACGTTTCAGGCATAAACCCTTTAGGGCTTATTGCCAAAACGTCGATTCTCCAGCTCCTTGGATGCTGCCTGACCTGCTGTGCTTTTCAAACAACTTGACCAGACAGTACTTTTTATATCTTCTTCAAAGGTGCTTAGGCTTGAACAATCTATCAACTTCTCACAAAATAACCAGAAGCATTCCAACTTTACCACCTGAGATCTATTGTAACATCAGGTGACAGGACAAAATTACCAAACTGTGGCTCTTGTCAAGTGCTGTATACCTATAACTGGGAACATGCTAATCAGAGGTCAGGCTCACTGGGCCAGACAGGCAGTTTGCTCTTACAAATGTAAGTACACCAAACTCTCTCAAATTTACCTCCAAACCCATGATTCCTCAACCACTCCAGGCCCTTTCCCCAACCTGTGGAACCAGTTGGATGCAAATATCCATGCGGCCACTACAGCCAGCACTACTGACGCAAATAATGATGTCACTTTAGCCCCCTGCCGCCAAAGTCACCACAGCAACCATCGACTATACTGCTTCTGTGATTGCCGCCTGAACCATCACCCAACACCCCCGAACAACACACCCTCCAAACCCAGCACTTTGCCTTGTCGTTGCACAAGGTGTAAAACCTGCACCCACACATTCCCCCCTCATCTCCGTCCAATACCCCAAAGGATCTTATCACATCCGACATGCATCCACCTCATCTATTGTGTCCATTGCTGTTGATGTGGTCTCCTCTACGTTGGGGAGATAGGACGCCAACTCGCAGCATGTTTTAGGGAATATCTCTAGGACACATGCACTAAAGAACCCCACCACCCTGTGGCTGACTTCAACTCCCTCAAGGACATGCAAACCCTGGGCCTGTTCCACCGCCAAATCAAAGCCACCTGACAACTAGAGGAAGAACACCTCATCTTCCACCTTGGGACCCTTCAACCACACAACATCAATGTCAACTTCACTAGTTTCCAAATCTTCCCTCCTTCCACCTCATTCCAGCTTCAACCCTCTAACTCTTAACTTATTCTACCTGTCCATCTTTCTTTCCACCTAACCGCTCCACCCTCCCAACCGACCTATCACAATTATTCCCCCACTCACATCTACTTATCGCCTTCCTAGCTACCTTCCTCCCCAGCCCAGCCCAACCCCAACCCCCGATTTATCTCTCAGCCCCCCTCCCCCTCCACATATCTGATGATGGGCTTATGCCCAAAATGTCGATTCTCCTTCTCCTTGGATGCTGCCTGACCTGCTGTGCTTTTCCAGCGTCACACTTTTCAACGCTTGCTCATATGAAAGTCAATGTTCTAAATTTAGCTCAACATGAGAACCCACAACATAGGACGTCTCAAACTGAGACATAAAGACAATCTGAGAGTCAGTCTGAGCTTGCAAACTGGATCCCAGCACACAGTGAAAAAAAAACCTCAGATAGGCCTAAATGGAAAAGTTTTTATCATCAAACAATTTCTAGATGAGAAGAGAACAAAGTCAGGTGTCTTCTGGGCAAGCAAACATGGCACAAAGCCAATGCCTCCCTCAATCCCTCCTACACCAACTTCACATGCATTATTTGTAATCCATTACATACAGTTTTACAACTGGATGAGTAGCAACAAAGATTTTTAACTTTTTTTAAGCATGCAGCTAGATCACACTTCAAATAAAACATCATACTGGTCAAAATTAAGAAGCCAGTTGCAAGGTCTTCTTGAATGAAAGAGGGAGGAATTTATTTACTTCCATATCTTAAACAAAAATGATAACACATCAAACAATACGTAAACACAGATAAAATCTTTAAAAAGGGAAGAGTATCTAGTACAAAAAGGAAGATCAAGAATAGGCAATTTAACAAGTCCTAGGATACTTGAGGTGCTAGCTTTTAATTTGAGACCTTAGTTATTCAATTCATGACATGTATCCTCAGCAGTATGTCTTCCAATGTTCCATTTTTTTCTGGAAAATGCATAGACAGAGATAGTCTTTAGTGCTTTTCCTACTTCTTTTGTCCAAAAAGCTGTTGCTGGAAATGCTGTTGGACTGTATATTCCTATGTTTGGTTTCACTGCTTTTTCAAACTCAAAAGAAACTGCAGATGACTTTCATCTTAATATGTAAAACTTGCAGAAAGGCATAAATCAAACAGAAGAAACAGATCTGAGTTTCAATGCCTTTTAATAACAATGTCAAGTTTAGCTCAGACTGTTTTTTTTATGACTTCAGGAACTGGCTCAAACTATCAGGTGACCATTGCGGCCAACTTATGTCAGTGGTTTTCTTTTCTTGAAACCATTTCAGTTATGAAAATCTCAGGGAATAAAATCAGAAGATGAAAGTCGAAAATTGATAGACCATTTTTGCCACTACCATGACAAGATTGAGACTTGGTGTCATGTCACACGTGATGACATAAACCCATAAACTGGCCTTTATTTTGACAAACACTCATTCATTGCAGCTATTGGTGCATTAATTAATCTTATCAATTCGCCTAGCTGGTCTTGCACATTTCAACATCTGAGAACTTGAGATTATCCAAACATCAGCTGTCCATGTCTAAAATTGCAGCAAGGCTCACTACCCCATGACCGGCAGGGACTTACGGAGTATGATTCTCTCAAGCAATGTCTTGACTGTAAAATTCTCATCCTTCTTCTTACATCTTATACAAGCATGTTATTGATCTAGGTTTGTTCAATATATCGCATCAGTTATATGACACTGATCTTTTTCCATAAATTCTGTGTCCTAAAGGTTAAATTCTTGCTCAAGAAAGGACCAGTCAATTTAGCTTCAGGAGTAGGGAAGTTTGCAGAAACAATAAATCTGAACAAAATTAGTACACATTAGGATAAAGTGAGAAATGATAGTACAGGTTTGTTAAGGGGGCATTGTTTTATGATGATATAAAAGGGAGGCTAATGAAGGTAATGCAGTTGATGTGGTGTACATGAGTTCCAAAAGGGATTTGATAAAGTACTACATTAAAGGCTAGTCAGCAAGGTTAGCGTCCATGCAATGAAAGTAACAGTAGCAACATGGATTACAAATTGGTTGAGTGATAGGAACCAGAGGAGATCTCAGAGATCCACACAGTGGGGAAAAAACACTTAGAAGGAAGGTAGTTTCAGACCACAGCTGCTAAGAGAACAAAGTCCCAAGATTCCACACTTTTGAACAAACAAAAATAAACTTTACAACACAAAATTGAAGAGTAAAATAAGTTATTGACACATATATATTGAAAATTTCCAGTCTAACATCTATAATTAACATATGGTAAATATGGGCAACAGACAAGTTGTAGTCCTACAGTCCTCAGAGCACATCAAATAGCAGGTATGGTAAAGGCAGATCCCTCAGATTTCTCAGCAATTCCCTCAGATGTCAGTGATACTTGTAGGGGGTGGTGTAATTTTTAAATCATTAACTGCTGTAGTAAGCACATAGTAAGTACAAAGCCACCATTTTAGTCTTCTCTACCTTGTAGTAAGCACGAGCAGACACTCCCCCAGATTTTCATGAATGGAACAATGGAAACAGCTTTCCTCGTGGCTGAGGGACCGCCCACAACCACGGCTGTACGTCATCATCCATATAAGGGAGAAGCGGGGAACTCGAACACTGATTGGCTGGGTGAATAACCAAATAATCTCATACATCAGGAGGACAGTGGGGAACTTTAACACTGATTGGCTGAGACAGTAGAAGGCCCCGCCCACTCCTACATGTATATAACGTGCGGGGATTACAATCTGTGTGTGTGCCTCGTGGGAAGCCATTGAGGTAACACCCGGTTCTGCAGAATTGAATAAATAGTTTTGGACGAGCTCCTCCGTGTCTTTGTTCTTGGGAAGGGAAGCAGAGTGCCTGATGGGGGGTCGCAGAGTCCCCTATCTTGCACATACTGTGGGTCACCAAATCGCATTAAAACTGTGTACTGTACAAAGGATTCTTCACTTTTGAACATCTAGCTTCAAAACTCTCTCAAGAGCTACTCACACATGTTTCGCCAACAAATGCTCATGCCAGTTAACTTGCTCTCTTTTCCACGTACCATAGATTCATGAGACTCCAGATTCACCTACCTCATGAGCTCAAGTCCAGCTTTCCTACAGAGAGTTAGCTTGGTAAGCTGATTCTGCTCTGGATTTCTCTTTTTCCTAGCTGCTAACAGTTCTGATCAGTTCTGAACAATTCTAAGTCACTAGACTGTAAATATTAAGATTAGATTAGATTAGATTAGATTCCCTACAGTGTGGAAACAGGCTCTTCGGCGCAACCAGTCCACAGCAACCCTCCGAAGGGTAACCCACCCAGATCCATTCCCCTCTAACTAATGCACCTAACACTATGGGCAATTTAGCATGGCCAAATCACCTGACCTGCACATCTTTGGACTGTGGGAGGAAACCGGAGCACCCGGAGGAAACCCACATAGACACAGGGAGAATGTGCAAACTCCAACCAGACAGACGCCCAAGGCTGGAATTGAACCTGGGATACACTTTCTTCCCTCAGATGCTGCCAGACCTGCTGAGTTTTTCCAGAAATTTCGGTTTCTGCAGCATCTGCTGTTCTATTTTAGTGTTTCATAGAGCTTTTCAAAATCATGAGTGGTCTGAACAGAGTTGATCGGGAGAAACTGTTTCCATTGGCAGAAAGTTCAAGAAGGTGAAAGTGAGGACTGCGGATGCTGGAGATCAGAGTCAAAATTAGAATGGTGCTGGAAAAGCACAGCAGGTCAGGCAGCATCTGAGGAGCAGGAAAATCGATGTTTCGGGCAGGAGCCCTTTATCTGGAATGAGGCTGGGAGCCTCTGGGGTGGAGAGATAAATGGGAGGGGGGTGGGGCTCGGGAGAAGGTAGCTGAGAGTGCAATAGGTGGATGGAGGTGGGGATAATGGTGATAGGTCGGAGATGAGAGTGGAGCGGATTGGTGGGAAGGAAAATTGGCAGGTAGGACAGGTCATGAGAATGGTGCTAAGCTGGAAGGTTGGAACTGGGGTAAGGTGGGGGGAAGGGAAATGAGGAAACTGGTGAAGTCCATATTGATGCCATGGGATTGAAGTGTTCTGAGGCGGAAGATGAGGCGTTCTTCCTCCAGGCACTGGGTGGTGAGGGAGTGGCGATGGAGGAGGCCCAGGACCTGCATGTCCTCGGCAGAGTGGGAGGGGGAGTTGAAATGTTGGGCCACAGGGCAGTGGGGTTAATTGGTGCGGGTGTTCCGGAGATGGTCCCTAAAGCGCTCTGCGAGAAAACGTCCAATCTCCCCATTGTAAAGGAGACCGCATCGGGAGCAACGGATACAATAAATGATATTTGTGGATGTGCAGGTGAAACTTTAATGGATGTGGAAGGCTCCTTTGGGCCCGTGGATGGAGGTGAGAGAGGAGGTGTGGGCAGAGGTTTTGCAATTCCTGTGGTGGCAGGGGAAAAAGCCGGTGGGGGGGTGGTGGGTTGTTGGGGCACGTGGACCTGACCAGGTAGTCACAGAGGGAATGGTCTTTGCGGAAAGCGGATAGGGGTGGGGAGGGAAATATATCTCCAGTAGTGGGGACCAGGACTGTTCTGTCCTTGTTGCGGTTCGAGGTGTGGGGTTTGAGGGCGGAGGTACGACACGTGTATGAGATGCGTTGGAGGGCATCTTTAACCACGGGGGAAGAGAAATTATGGTCTTGATAGAAGGAGGCTATCTGGTGTGTTCTGTGGTTGAACTGGTTCAAGAACCAGAGGGCACAGATTTAAGATGACTGGCGGAGCCGCTGGAGATGGGGGAGATGTTGTGGTTCTGTTCGCCGAGCTGGGAATTTGTGTTGCAGACGTTTCGTCCCCTGTCTAGGTGATATCCTCAGTGCTTGGGAGCCTCCTGTGAAGCGCTTCTGTGATGTTTCCTCCGGCATTTATAGTGGTTTGTCTCTGCCGCTTCCAATTGTCAGTTCTAGCTGTCCGCTGCAGTGGCCGGTATATTGGGTCCAGGTCAGGGTGTTTGTTGATAGAATCTGTGGATGAGTGCCATGCCTCTAGGAATTCCCTGGCTGTTCTGTGTTTGGCTTGTCCTATAATAGTAGTGTTGTCCCAGTCGAACTCATGTTGCTTGTCATCTGTGTGTGTGGCTACTAAGGATAGCTGGTCATGTCGTTTCATGGCTAGTTGGTGTTCATGGATACGGATCATTAGCTGTCTTCCTGTTTGTCCTATGTAGTGTTTTGTTCCGTCCTTGCATGGGATTTTGTACACTACATTGGTTTTGCTCATGCTGGGTATCGGGTCCTTTGTCCTGGTGAGTTGTTGTCTGAGAGTGGCTGTTGGTTTGTGTGCTGTTATGAGTCCTAGTGGTCGCAGTAGTCTGGCTGTCAGTTCAGAAATGTTCTTGATGTATGGTAACGTGGCTAGTCCTTTGGGTTGTGGCATGTCCTCATTCCGTTGTCTTTCCCTTAGGCATCTGTTGATGAAATTGTGGGGGTATCCATTTTTGGCGAATACATTGTAGTGTTCTTCTTCCTCTTTTTGCAGTTCTGGTGTACTGCAGTGTATTGTGGCCCTTTGGAACAGTGTCTTGATGCAACCTCTTTTGTGTGTGTTGGGGTGGTTGCTTTCGTAGTTCAGGACTTGGTCTGTGTGTGTGGCTTTCCTGTATACCTTGTGGTGAAATCTCCATTCGGTGTTCTCTGTAACATCACGTCTAGGAATGGGAGTTGGTTGTCCTTTTCTTCCTCTCTAGTGAATCGGATTCCTGTGAGTGTGGTGTTGATGATCTGGTGTGTGTTTTCTATTTCTGAGTTTTTAATGATTACAAAGGTGTCATCCACATATCTGACCCAGAGTTTGGGTTGAATTTGTGGTAAGACTGAATCCAAAAGATGTGCAGATCAGGTGAATTGGCTATTCTAAATTGCCCATAGTGTGAGGGAAATGGATCTGGGTGGAATACTCTTCGGAGGGTCGGTGTAGACTGGTTGGGCCAAAGGGCCTGTTTCCACACTGTAAGGAATCTAATCTAATTTCCTGTTAGTTGCAAGAACAGGCTTCTCTTGCTCCTTCTGCCTCCCTGATGCGATTGTATTGGATGGAGTTGTGAAGATTCTCTCCCTTTCAGAGTTGTTATAAGAATGTTCCAGACTCTGCACCACAGTGACCGAGTTATGCATCCCATAAATAACACTGAGCCCTTTAATTTTATAGCTGAAAATGTGTTGCTGGAAAAGCGCAGCAGGTCAGGCAGCATCCAGGGAACAAGGAGAATCGACGTATCGGGCATAAGCCCTTCTTCAGGACTTTCTGCGTAAAGAACGCAGCAACACATTTCAGCTCTGATCTCCAGCATCTGCAGACCTCACTTTCTCCTTTAATTTTATAGCCTTGTTCTAAGTAAATCGGAGCAAAATGGCCAGGCACCGATCTGGGGCACCATAAATCATTGAGGAAATTTTGTATATGGAGTTGTTGGCTTGAATGGCCTGATTAAGCATGTGTTCCAGAGCATAACCATGAGCTGGAGCACTCACACTCCTGAAATGGCTATTCCTGGCAAGAATAGTGTTATAGAGCTGGCTGCTGGATTAATGTCCACACTGGTAATCTTAACTTGCTGAGGACCGTACATGAATAGGAGTTTAGCATCTGTTGTGCATCCATACTTTTCAGATGTTTTATGCTTTTTATTTAATCCTGATCATTCCTTATTGAACCATACTGTATAGTTTTTATTTTGTTTCAGCCTACATACAAGGTAATATCAGTGGCATGAGGGGGTCATAGTTTGAAGATATTAGGAGGAAGGTATAGAGATGTCAGAGGAAGGTTCTTTACACAGAAAGTTGTGAATGCGTGAAATGCGTTGCCAGTAGCGGTGGTGGTGGAAGCAGAGTCATTAGGGACATTTAAGTGACTGTTGGACATGCACATGGTCAGCAGTGAATTGAGGGGTGCGTAGGTTAGGTTATTTTATTTTAGATTAGGAATAATCCTCGGCACAACATCGTGTGCCGAAGGGCCTGTTCTGTGCTGTACTTTTCTATGTTCTATGTTTGTTCTAATCTTTGCATTACAGCTTCTGCTATGAGTCCAGAGATGGGTGAGCCCATGGATGTGCCGTTGATTTGTTCATATATTTGGTTGTTGAATGTGAAGTGTGTTGTGAGGCACAGGTCCAGTAGTTTGAGTATGCAGCCTTTGTTGATAGGTTCCCCGTCTTGTTGTCTGTTCTGTATGTCCAGCAGGTTGGTTATTGTTTCTCTGGCTCGGGCTTTGTCGATAGAGGTGAACAGTGCCGTTACATCGAATGAGACCATAGTTTCTTCCTTGTCTATGTGTATATTTCTGATGATGTCCAAGAATTCCTGTATTGACTGTATAGAGTGTCTGGATCCGCGGATCAGGTGTTTCAGTTTCTGTTGTAGTTCTTTAGCCAGTTTGTGTGATGGTGTCCCTGGTAGCGATACGATGGGTCTGAGTGGGATGTCTGGTTTGTGCACTTTAGGTAGTCCATAGAATCTGGGGGTGGTGTTGCTTTCAGGTTTCATTCTGTGTAGGTCAGACCTGGTTATCTGTCCGTTTTTTTGTAGGTTCCTCAGTGTGTTGTTTATCCTATTGGTGAGCTGTGGGGTGGGGTCAAACTCCCTCTTTTGGTAGGTGTTGGTATCTGCAAGTAGTTGTTGCGCTTTCTGGATATACTCTGCTTTGTCCAGGATGACTGTCATTCTGCCTTTGTCTGCTGGTAGTATGATTATGTTCTTATCATTTCTTAGTGTTTTTAGTGCTTCCCTCTCCTTGGTGTTGAGGTTGTGTGTTTGTCTTTTCCTTGTTATCAGGGGTACGATACTTTGTCTCACTGTTTGTTGTGTCTATTCTGTCAGTCCATTGTTCCTGAGTGTGCATTCTAGTGCTGCTAGGAAATCTGCTGTCTTGGCATCCCTGTGGTTATAGTTGAGTCCCTTGACCAGTATTGTTCTTTCCGTGCCTGTGAGCTGTCTGTGGGAGAGGTTTCTAACCCAGGTTTGTGTTGTGGCGTCCTCTCTGTTGTGTGTTAGTTTGTCCATTTTTTCTTTTAGTGCTTTTTTTTGCGGTTTGTGGTCCTGTTCTGTCCTATGGTGATGGCCTGTTCTGTGGTCCGGGTCCATTCCTGATGGGGGAGATACTAAACGAGTATTTTGCATCAGTGTTTACTTTGGAAAAGGACATGGAACACATATATTGTAGGGAAATAGATGGTGACATCTTGAAAAATGTCCATATTACAGAGGAGGAAGTGTTGGATGTCTTGAAGTGCATAAAAATGGATAAATCCCCAAGACCTGATCAGGTGTACCCAAGAACTCTGTGGGAAGCTAGGGAAGTGATTGATGGGCCTCTTACTGAGATATTTGTATCATCAATAGTCACAGGTGAGGTGCCGGAAGACTGGAGGTTGGCTTACGTGGTGCCACTATTTAAGGAAGGTGGTAAGGACAAGCCAGGGAATTACAGACAAGTGAGCCTGACATTGGTGGTAGGCAAGTCGTTGGAGGGAACCCTGAGGGACAGGATGTACATGCATTTGGAAAGGACTAATTAGTGATAGTCAACTTGGCTTTGTGCGTGGGAGATCCTGTCTCACAAAACTTGATTGAGTTTTTTGAAGAAGTAACAAAGAGGATTAATGAGGGAAGAGTGATAGACATGATCAATATGGACCTCAGTAAGGCATTTGACAAGGTTCCTCATGGGAGACTAGTTAGCAAGGTTAGATCTCACGGAATACAGGAAGAATTCACCATTTGGATACAGAACTGACTCAAAGGTAGGAGACAGAGGGTGGTGGTGAAGGGTTGTTTGCAGACTGGAGGACTGTGACCAGTGGAGTGCCACAAGGATTGGTGCTGGGTCCACTACTTTTCCTCATTTATATAAATGATTTGGATGTGAGCAAAAGAGGTATAGTTATGCTGATGACACCAAAATTGGAGGCATAGTGGACAGTAAAGAAGGTTACCTCAGATTACAACGGGATCTTGATCAGATGGGCCAATGGACTGAGAAGTGGCAGATGGAGTTTAATTCAGATAAATGCGAGGTGTTGCATTTTGGGAAAGCAAATCTTAGCAGGACTTATACACTTAATGGTAAAGTCCTAGGGAGTGTTGCTAAACAAAAACCTTGAGTGCAGGTTCATAGCACCTTGAAAGTGGAATCACAGGTAGATAAGATAATGAAGAAGGTGTTTGATCTGCTTTCCTTTATTGGTCAGTGTATTGAGTACATGAGTTGGGAGGTCAAGTTGCAGCTGTACAGGACATTGGTTAGGCCACTTTTGGAATATTGCTTGCAATTCTGGTCTCCTTCCTATCGGAAGGATGTTGTGAAACTTGAAAGGGTTCAGAATGATGTTGCCAGGGTTGGAGGATTTGAGCTATAGGGAGAGGCTGAATTGGCTAGGGCTGTTTTCCCTGGAGTGTTGGAAGCTGAGGGGTGACCTTAGAGAGATTTATAAAATCATGAGCATGGATATGGTAAATAAATAAGGTTTTTTCCCTGCGTTGGGGGAGTTCAGAACTACAGGGCATAGATTTAGGGTGAGAAGGGAAAGATATAAAAGAGACCTAAGGGGCAAGTTTTCATGCAGAAGGTGGTGCGTATGTAGAATGGGCTGCCAGAGGAAGTGGTGGAGGCTGGTACAATTACAACATTTAAAAGGCATCTGGATGAGTATATGAATAGGAAGGGTTTGGAGGGATATGGCCGGGTGCTGGCAGGTGGGACTAGATTGGGTTGGGATATCTGGTAGGCATGTGTGAGTTGGACCAAAGGATCTGTTTCCATGCTGTACATCTTTAAGACTCTACGAGAAACAAAACAAAAATGATGCATAGAAAATTATTTCATGCAGCGAGTATTGAAGATCTGAAATGCATTACCTGAGTATTACAGAGGCTTTTAAAAGAGAATAGGAAAATTATCTAAGGAGAAAATATTTGTAGGGCTTTGGGGAAAGGTTAGAGGAGTGAGATTTCATGAGTTATTCCTGAAGGCCTGGCATTGCCAGCACAGCTAGAATGGAGTCCTTTGGTTGTGTTTATCATTTCAGAAGATTTGGACCCACTAAACCGTGACCACTAGCAACATTTGCGGCTCTTTCATTTTCTAAACCCAGTGGCACACAGATTAGTGTCCCCTTTCCCCAATCGAGGCCAAGTAATTCGTTCCAGACCTTCTCTATCTTGTCTGAACGCGACACGGACTGGTGTTTATTCCCACCCCACCACAAATTGAGACAAGCTGGCGTCGAAATCCTGTCGATCCTTCCTCTTTAAAACTTTACATCTGCAAGCAATATCATAACATTTTTACCACAGGGTACTCTTTAACGCAAACTGTGAATGGAATGCGATGGGATATTTTTGGAATTTGCAAAGATTTAGGGAACTGAACTCCAAATTCCAGCTATTCGCCCAGCAAGGGAAGCAGAGACTTTGACATTTGGAATCAAACGTGGCAATCTCCTGAGCTGTCTGCGGATTGTCAGCGGCAGAGGGTGGAGACAGGGTCCGATGATCAGCGTTTCTTTTGAAAAAAAAAGCAGAGTGGGAGGATACGGGAAAGATTGCAACGGAATTGTAAAGAGAGAAAAAAAGAGGCATTGCAAAACAAAGTGAGCGGAACAAACAAAATCAAAATAGCGGAGCAAAAATAAATGACTTTAAAGGAATAACGGGGGCGGCGATTGCGAATCTAGGGAGTCGCGGACCAACCGGGTGGAAAAGTACAGACGACAGAGGCGAAGGAGAAAAGGCAGGAACCGAAGCCAGCCGGGGAGAGAGGAACCTTGCACCGTTCCAGGGAGGGCATTGCAGCAGCATCGGCAGGAGCCCGGGGCACGTGCCGTTGCCAGGGAGCCGGCGGTTGCCAGGGAGCAGGAGGAACACTTCCCCCGGTTGCCATGGACCAGTCGGGTGTGCTGCAGGAGACGCTGGCCCCAGGGCACTGCTGCCTAACAGTATCCTTCAGGACTAACCCGGGGCCGTCCGGGCCTTTGTCCAGCAGGGACCTCGACCTCGAGTTTTAGCTGGAGCGGGGATGGAGTACGTGGTCGTGGGGGAAGGGGACGGCCTCGAGAGTCTCCAGCCCCTCCTTTAAACTAATGTTTCCCTGAGGGAGCAGGCACAGACTCCAGCAAAGTTACAGTGTGTTGGGAGGTGGCTCACATGTTGGGTTGGAGAGCCTTTCTGACTGCTTTTATTTGTGGGATTAGGGCGCTTTTGTTTAATTGTTAAAAATCACACAACACCAGGTTACAGCCCAACAGGTTTAATTGGAAGCACTAGTTTTTGAAGCGCCGCTCATTCATCAGGTGATTGTGGAGGATACAATTGTAAGACACAGAATTTATAGCAAAAGTTTACAGTGTGATGTAGCTGAAATTATACATTGAAAAATAGCTTGCTTGTTTGTTAAGTCTCTCATCTGTTAGAATGACTATGATAGTTTCACTTCTTTCATATGTAAATCACAAAACTTTTTTTTAAAAGTTACATTCTCAGGTTCGCTGTAACAATTGATGTCAGCCTGATAAGATGTTGAAGATGTTAGGCCCCTGTATTCCCTGTCTGTGCCATAATGTTTAGACTGATTCTACCTTAAAAAAATGAGTTAACGGAGATATACATGGATTCATGCAGTTTTTGAACAAAGTACAATGTAATTCTGCAAGTACAAATTCACCCTACAAATGTATATGTGCGTGTGTGTGTGTCTGTCTGTCTGGGTTGGGGGGGTTATATATATATAAAAATGAGTGTAAAGGGGTTTAAGTCTGTAAGAAGGTGCATGTGGGAGTGTGTGTCTGTAGGAGTGTGCGCGTTTCTGTTTACTTGAGTATTGTTAGAAGTTGCTGGAAAAGCTCAACAGTCTGGCAGCATCTGTGCAGAGAAATCGGAGTTAACATTTCGGCTTGAGTGATCCTTCCTCAGAATGGTGTTAGATGGTTAGAACCGGTGATTTACCATCTGCCGTTGCAAGTCTTCATGAGAAGTTTGAGAGTAGTGGTGCAATGAAGTTGTCAGACCAAGCAAGACCTGGCCTAACCATTCCAAGAATGCAACATCTCAGCTAATAATTGTTACACTAATCCAAGTCATAAAGGTGAAATCTTGGTGTAAATAAATTATATTTTCCGGATCATCAAAACACACACCAGATCATCAACGCCACACTCACAGGAATCAGATTCAATAGAGAGGAAGAAAAGGACAACCAACTCCCATTCCTGGACGTGATGGTACAGAGAACACCGAGCGGAGAATTCACCACAAAGGTATACAGGAAAGCCACATGCACAGACCAAGTCCTGAACTACGAAAGCAACCACCCCAACACACACAAAAGAAGTTGCATCAAGACACTGTTCCAAAGGGCCACAACACACTGCAGTACACCAGAACTGCAAAAAGAGGAAGAAGAACACCTCTACAATGTATTCGCCAAAAATGGATACCCCCGCAATTTCATCAACAGATGCCTAAGGAAAAGACAACGGAATGAGGACATGCCACAACCCAAAGGACGAGCCACGTTACCATACATCAAGAACATTTATGAACTGACAGCCAGACTACTGCGACCACTAGGACTTATAACAGACACCAACCAACAGCCACTCTCAGACAACAACTCACCAGGACAAAGGACCCGATACCCAGCATGAGCAAAACCAATGTAGTGTACAAAATCCCATGCAAGGACGGAACAAAACACTACATAGGACAAACAGGAAGACACTAACGATCCGTATCCATGAACACCAACTAGCCACGAAACGACACGACCAGCTATCCTTAGTAGCCACACACTCAGATGACAAGCAACGTGAGTTCGACTGCGACAACACTACTATTATAGGAGAAAGTGAGGTCTGCAGATGCTGGAGATCAGAGATGGAAATGTGTTGCTGGAAAAGCGCAGCAGGTCAGGCAGCATCTAGGGAACAGGAGAATCGACGTTTCGGGCATTAGCCCTCCTTCAGGAATGAGGAAAGTTGGTCCAGCAGGCTAAGATAAAAGATAGGGAGGAGGGACTTGGGGGAGGGGAATCGGAAATGTGATAGGTGGAAAGAGGTCAAGGTGAGGGTGATAGGTCAGACTGGGGTGGGGGCGGAGAGGTCGGGAAGAAGATTGCAGGTTAGGAAGGCAGTGCTGAATTTGATGGATTTGACTGAGACAGGCTGGGGGGAGGGGAAATGAGGAAACTGGTGAAATCCGAGTTCATCCCTTGTGGTTGGAGGGTTCCTAGCCGGAAGATGAGGCGTTCTTCCTCCAACCGTCGTTTTGCTGTGGTCTGTCGATGGAGGAGTCCAAAGACCTGCATATCCTTGGTGGAGTGGGAGGGGGAATTGAAATGTTGAGCTACAGGGTGGTTGGGTTGGTTGGTCCGGGTGTCCCAGAGGTGTTCCCTGAAACGCTCCGCAAGTAGGCGGCCCGTCTCCCCAATATAGAGGAGGCCACATCGGGTGCAAAGGATGCAATAGATGATATGTGTGGAGGTACAGGTGAATCTGTGGCGGATATGGAAGATATAACTACTATTATAGGACAAGTCAAACAGAGAACAGCCAGGGAATTCCTAGAGGCATGGCACTCATCCATAGATTCTATCAACAAACACATCGACCTGGACCCAATATACCGGCCACTGCAGCGGACAGCTGGAACTGACAACCGGAAGCAGCAGAGACAAACCACTATAAATGCCGGAGGAAACAACACAGAAGCACTTCACAGGAGGCTCCCAAGCACTGAGGATGTCACCTAGACAGGGGACAAAACATCTGCTACACAAATTCCCAGCTCGGCGAACCGAACCACAACAACAAGCACCCGAGCTACAATTCTTCTCCCAAACTTTGAATAAATTATAACGCATACCTTGCTTTTAGATGTTTCTTATGCAATTTTCCAACTTCTAGTTCCTTGTTGATTTAATCTCTCAAGAAACTCACTCCATTGCTTATTGTTCTAATTAGGATTCGGGACACAAATAGATGCAATCTTTGCGTAGACAATTTAGCTCATTGAGCCTGTTTCACCATTTAACAAGATCACAGCTGATATACCTCCACTCCATCTTCCCACACAATTGCCATATTCCATGATATTCTTAATACCCCCAAATCTGATTACCTTTATCTTGTTTAATTTACCATCCAATAACTGAGCATCCATATCTCTGGTCTAGAGAATTTGCAAGAACTCTTTTGGTGAAGAAATTTCTCCTCAGTCCGAGATGGTCAATTCTACATTCTGAGTCCGTAACCCTGTGTTCCAGATTCCTGAGCCAGTAAAAGCATTTTTAAATATCCATCCTGTGAAATCTTTGAGTTTTATGTGCTGCAATTAGGTCAACTCTAAAGTCCATCTAATGTAAGCCTAGTTTACTTAACCTTTTTCAATGGAAAATCCATTCATCCTTAGAATTGGTCCAGTCAACCGTGATCACACTGCCTTTAGGGTAATAGCCTTCCTTAGGTAAGAATACTTCACGTAGACTTTTAGGTGAAGCCTTGTATTGACCTGCAGGCAAACAGACCCAGAGCTCCCTGAATAATAAATGAGTTGGAGTTTAAGATGAAAAAGAACAAGTGAAATCAAAACAAGTGTCAGGTCAAAAATACATTTGAAAACTAAGCTGAATGCAAAAGGTTCAAAAGGGACATAATACAGCAAATAAGAATAACAATAAAGGATTATGAAAAAAAAACTAGCAGCCAAAGTGAAGGGAAGTCTTAAAGACTGTTGGCACAAAAATAGAAAATGGATGGTAAAAGGAGGATTAAGGATCATAAGTTGGATTTTCATGTTGGCTAAGGTGTTAAAAGAATACTCTGCATCTACCTTTACAAAAGAAGTTAAAACCTTGGTGCTGGAGGGGTTTAAAACTGATAAACAGAAGGAGTTGGTTAGTCTGTTGATGATTAAAATTGATAAAGCACCATTGAAATGAATCCAAGGATATCTAAGGAAGTGAGAGTGGAAATTGTAGAGCACTGGTAAGTATCTTTCAATTCTCTCTGGCTTTGGGATGGTGCCAGATGACTAGTGAATCGCACATGTTGCACCCTTGTCCGAATTATCGATCAGTTAGTTTAACTTCAGTGGTGGGGTCATTTCCTGAACCAATTATTTGGGATAGAAAATAAGTGGAAAATGTATTTTCATTCAGAAGAGCCAGCATGGATATCTTAAGGGAATATTGTATTTAACTAATTTGATGATGCTTTTTGAAGAGATAACAGAGAGAGTTGGTGAGGGTTGTTGTTGATGTGATGTACATGGACTTCTAAAAGGCGTTAGATATAATGCCATGCAACAGATTTATGAGGAAAGTTATAGCTCATTTACTAAGTGAATCAGTAGCCACATGGATAAGAAAAAGGCCAAGGGATAGGAAACAAAGAGTTAATGGATATTGTTTGGGCTGGTGGAAGACGTGTGGTGGAGTTCCCCAAGGGTTGGTTTTGGTTTGGACTTTGGTCTGCATGACAACAAGTCTCTTAAGGTGGCAAGCTAGGTGGACAAAGTACTTAGAGTCATAGAGATGTACAGCATGGAAATAGACCCTTCGGTCCAACCCATCCGTGCCGACCAGATATCCTAACCCAATCTAGTCCCACCTGCCAGCACCCGGCCCATATCCCTCCAAACCCTTCCTATTCATATACCCATCCAAATGCCTCTTAAATGTTGCAATTGTACCAGCCTCCACCACATCCTCTGACAGCTCATTCCATACATGTACCACCCTCCGCGTGAAAAAGTTGCCCCTTAGGTCTCTTTTATATCTTTCCCCTCTCACCCTAAACCTATGCCCTCTACTGCTGGACTCCCTGACCCCAGGGAAAAGACTTTGCCTATTTACCCTATCCATGCCCCTCATAATTTTGTAAATCTCTATAAGGTCACCCCTCAGCCTCCGACGCTCCAGGGAAAACAGCCCCAACCTGTTCAGCCTCTCCCTGTAGCTCAGATCCTCCAACCCTGGCAACATCCTTGTAAATCTTTTCTGAACCCTTTCAAGTTTTACAACATCTTTCCAATAGGAAGGAGACCAGAATTGCAAGCAATATTCCAACAGTGGCCTGACCAATGTCCTGTACAGCCGCAACATGACCTCCCAACTCCTGTACTCAATACTCTGACCAATAAAGGAAAGCATACCAAATGCCTTCTTCACTATCCTATCTACTTGCGACTCCACTTTCAAGGAGCTATGAACCTGCATTCCAAGGTCTCTTTGTTCAGCAACACTCTCTAGGACCTGACCCTTAAATGTATAAGTCCTGCTAAGATTTGCTTTCCCAAAATGCAGCGCCTCTCATTTATCTGAATTGAACTCCATCTGCCACTTCTCAGCCCATTGGCCCATCTGGTCCAGATCCTGTTGTAATCTGAGCTAACCCTCTTCGCTGTCCACTACACCTCCAATTTTAGTATCATCTGCAAACTTACTAACTGTGCCTCTTATGAATACCTGCCTTTATTAGCTGTGGCATAGAGTTTATGAGCAGGGAGCTTATGATAGAACTGTATAAAAAGTTGGTTCGGCCACATCTGGAGTATTGTGCATGGTTCTGGAATCCAAATTACAGGATGGTAGTGAAAATAGTGGAGAAGGTGCAGAGGAGATTTACAAGGATATTGCCTGGGATTGAGGAATTAAGTTGTGAAGAGAGATTGGATAAGCTGTGATCATTTTGCTTGGAGAGAGAGAGAGAATGTGTGTGTATTTGAGATGTATAAAATTATGAGGCGTAGAGAGGTTAAAAACAAATGAATGTTTTTGTTGGTGGAGGGATCAATGTCTAGGGGACATAGATTTAAGGTTTTGCGGAAAAGGTTTAGAAAAGATATGAGAAAAAGCTTTTTCACTCAGAAGGTGGTGGGAATAAAGAATTCACAGCCTTCAAGTGTGATAAAGACTGAAATCCTCATAATATTTAAGAAAGATGTACATTTCCTAAATGCCTGCCTTCTGTGAATTATGTACTGGGACTCTCTGGTGCTCCCTGAATGGAAACATTTTCCAATTCCTCATTAATCAAAAAATATTCTGCATTTTACCCTTCTCACCATGATTAACTTGCCACATCATATGCCATCTGCCATGTTATTGCGCACACAGCCGACTTGACTGTACAGGCTCTTCAGACTACCTTTTCATTTGTTTTACCACTTAGGTTTGTACTGTTAGCACACATGACTATGTTATCCTCAACTCCTCAAGTCATTAATATATACTTTTAAATAGTTGGTACCCAAGCTCCTATGTTCTGACAGAACACTCACTAGATAGTACCCAAACATATTAGTGTTGTCTGTAAATAGAGGCAGCCTTCTATTTGTGTGCAGTACAGTAGCATATGCAATGTGTGATATTTGTTTTTAGCATCACCTCAGGATGTGCTTTTTCTGTCCCTCCCTGGCATGTTTAAATGACAGTCAAGTAAATGACTGCAGGTACTTGCTTTTGAATTCTTATTTAATTCTGACTTCAAGTGAGGTAGTCTGCCTGTATTGATAAGCCCAAATTTGTCATACCAGATTTTATGGATATATCTTGCCTTATTCTGTTTCTTCCATCTAACATCAATATTGGGAAAAGTTGCACTGGAATGGGAGGATCAAGAATATGCAGATTATCAGCTGTTTAAAGTGCACTGTTGCCAGGACTTTGTTAATTTGTCAAGCATACCACTCACTGGACTTTCAGCAGTTCTGTTTGTTCCTTAGCATTTTTTGTATGCGGTACAAGGCATAATGCAACATGGAGAATCGATTGAAAGCCGTATTATCGGACTTGTGGAGTGCAGTGGCGAGTATGCGTAAGTTTCTGTTTTTAAACATTTAAAGTTTTGTTGTCAGTCTTGATGTTAAGTAGCACCAATGTTAAGAATTAAAAATACTTTTAAATTTACACAGCGATGCGGGCTGGGCTAACATTTATTGCCAGATGATGGTGAGCTGTCTTGTACCATTGCAATCCATTTGGTGTAGGTAGATCCACAACGTCAGTCAGGAGGAAGTTCGAGAAATTTGACCCAATGTAACTGAAGGAAATGCAATATATTTCAAAGTCAGGATGTTGAGTGGCTTGGAGAAGAATTTGCAGACAGTGGTGTTCCGATGTATTGGCTACCCTTGTCCTTCTTAATAGTAGTAGTTGTGGCTTTAGAGGTGACTGTTTCAAAAATCTTATTGATTCATCAGTGGAATATTTCAATGTTAATAATAAATGGCATATTATAGCTAAACTGCCTTGCATCACGTCATAAGTGAGTAATTCAACTAAAGCAGTCCATGTCCTTGTGCAAAAATACATGGACAACACCCCGTCTTGAGCTGATAAGTGGCAAGTAACATGCCCTCTCGTGAATGCCAGGTAATGACCATCTTCAATAAAATATTTAGCCACTTTGCCTTGGCATTTAATGACATGACCATTGATGAATCCCCCTGATCAACTTCCTGGGGATTACCATTGTCCAGAAACTGAACTGGCCCAGCCATGTCAATACTGTGGCTACAAGAGCAGTTCAGGTGTTAGGAGTTCTCCCAACTCCCCAAAGCCTGCCCACAAGACACAAGTTATGAATATAATGAATATTCACTTGCCCAGATGAGTGCAGCTCCAACTACAGTCAAGGAATTTGATTCAGGACGAAGCAGGCCGCATGAATAATACCCTATCCACTGCCTTCAGCATTCATTCCTTGAACCACCATCACATCTTGGTAACAGTGTGTACCATCAACAAGACGCACTGAACAACTCGTCAGGGCTCTTTGACAACACTTTCCACACCACAATCCTTACCACCACAAGGGCACAGATGGATGGGAATACCATCACCTGCAAGTTCGTCTCCTACCTGATCCTGACCTGGAACTATATCACTGTTCCTTCACCATCACTGGATCAAAAACCTGGAATTCCCTTCCAACATTGTGGATGGACCTACCCCTCATGAACAGCAGTGCTCAACAGCAACTTTGAAAGTGCAATTAGGGATGGGTCATAAATACTAACTTAAAGTAGCAGCGACACATCCTGCTAAAGGATTTTTAAAATTTTAAGATTTGAGATTAACATATGGAGATAGAAACAGTCCTCTAACCGTTCTCATAATCATACTATACATGCTTTTTCAACATTGGGAAAAGGTTTCACTTTAATATCCTGCACACAGATTTCTCGAATTGCTTCTTTCTATGCTATAGCCAGTCAGCCCATCCAATCCTTTGTAGGCATCCTGAAAACAATTCTGCTGATACCACTGCCCTCCTTTTTTCATAATAATGTATTATCTTCAGTTAATTACCTACTTCTCTTCTGATAATCATGGTTGAATCTGCTTCCACCAAACACTCCGGCAGTGCATTCTGGATCCAAACGACTTGCTGCATAAAAAATGTTTTCCTCCTGTTTCTTTGGGTTCCTTTGCCAATCCCTTTAAATGGTGCCCTTCTGTCAATGGAAGCTGTTTTTCTCCATTTACTCTGTCCAGATTTTGAGCTCGTGTGTCAAGTCTTCCTCAAACTTCACTGAGAAAAACGCCAGCTTTGCCAGTGTGTTCCTCGAATTGACATCTAACAGATTAAGTAGCTGTCAATTCTGGGATCTCATTTATTCTTTGGTCTGCAATCATGGTCTGCAAACTGGGATGAATTATATTCTTCAAATCTTGTCAATGTTAGTAATGTAATTCTTTACCCTTAAAGACAGTGGTCTTGATTTTATGATCAATGACAAAGTAAAATGGTACTTGCTGCTGACCTCAAAGAAAGCTGCACCAATGTCATGATTTCTGTAGTGAGAATATGAACTTTCTCAATATGTAATTAAAGTAATTGTTTCATGGGGAGTTAATATGAAACTGTAGTAATTCCATCACTTTGTTCAAGCTACACTCACAGGAGGTTAGGAAATGAAAATGCACTCATATTCGAGGCACCTGTTATAAAATTTAGACAGCGGTAGGCATAAATAAGTTGAAGAAAGAAGCTCATATGAAGAAAACTTGCTTTAATTATTTCAAATTATGACAATTTTAATTGAGATTTTTATCAGTATATAATATAAAATATTATGTATTTTTGGAGCCAGATTGGTTACTCAGAAGCAGTCATTGCTCAGATTTCAGTTAGAAGCCTCATTATTGAAGCCACTGAAGAACATTTAAAATTTTATGGGGTTTTTCACAGTAATATGAGAGCAGAAAAAAAATTGTTTTTGCGAGATTTTACACATTGATGACTGGCTGAGGTTAGGGATCCACACTGCAACCTGGAACAGAACACTGAGTGAGCAATTGCAACTTCAGGATTTCCATGTTTCATCTTTGGCTCTGCTGAATGCTGTGTTGAGGTGAGATTCAGAGGGGTGGTGACGCAAAGTGTAACAGATAGCTATCAAAAATTTCATAATTTCTGGGCCGTGGTTTATATTGAATTTCTTGTTCCAATATTGTAAGTAATACAAATATCAACTCTCAGATTATTTCATGCTGATGCTTAGAATAAAGTCAAATATAATAATTCAGCCAAGCCCTGTTCTATGGTGCTCCTTAATACAATACAGCAAAAGGTGTAAAAATGAAGGTTGCAAGCTCTATTCACTTAGGGATAGCTTTGCCAAATGCAAGATACTGACAAAAAGATTACCATCAAAAAGTAGGCTTTTACAAAATAAATACATTTTAAATAGTTGTTTTCTTTTAAAACATATCTGGACTTCTAACAGAAGAGGTGATTTGAAGATCATGTCCCAAATATTTGATAGTTTCCTTAATACTAAAAGTCTCCATCTGCAATGGGATTGCAATATGTTTTGATGATATGTTTTACTTAAAAGCTGTTTCCATCACCTGCAAACTGACATTTTATTGCAGGGAGGTGTGACTGCTTTTCGATTGTTTGAGCAAAGATTGATCTCAGGTAGCATTATTCTAGTTAGGCTGGTGTTTATACTATGGATGAGTATTCCAGAAGTTTGAACAACTTATCGTCGGAGCAGATTATCTAAATTTTGCAGGTCTACATTTCATTGTGGCAGTTTAATGTTTTGATTTCAATTTATAATAAAAATCTGAAACTTTTTTAAAAAGCTGAACTTAATAAAAGTGACCAAAAAGCTGCCAATTGTCATTAAGACTCAAGTAATGTCCTTTGTGGAAGAAATCCTACCTGGCCTCACCCCAGCCAGCTTAAGCATGATCCAGTTGCACATCAATGTTGTTGACTCTTAGCTTCCTTCTAAAAAGGCTTAGCAAGCTCCTCTGTTGTCTCAAACTACTGATCAATCTTGATTAATTGGGCCAGTATGCTGAGGAGTGGCAGATGGAGTTTAATTTCAATAAATGCTAAGTATTGCATTTTGGTGAAATGAATAAGAACAGGACTTATATAGTTGATGGTAGGGCCCTGGATAGTGTTGTCGAACAGAGAGACATAGCGGTTCAAGTACGTAGTTCTTTGAAATTAGCATGGCAGGTAGACAGGGTGGTTAAGAAGGTGTTTAGCATGCTTGCCTACATTGTTCAATGCATTGTATATAGGAGTTAGGACATCATGTTGAGGTTGTACAGGACGTTGGTGAGGCCAGTTTTGGAGCACTGTGTACAATTCTGGTTGCCCTGCCATAAGAAGTAAGTTATTAAATTGGAGAGGGTTCAGAAAAGATTGACCTGGATGTTCCTGGAACTGGAGGGTGAGTTATATGGCAAAGTTTTTTTACCGGAACCCAGGAGGCTGAGGGGTGACCTTATATATGTTTATAAAATCATGAGGGACTCAGATAAGGTGAAGAGCAAAGAGTTCAAAATAAAGGTATACATTTTAAGAGAAATATTTGAAAGGGACCTGAGGGGCAATGTTTTTACACAGAGGGTGGTTTGTATTTGGAATGAACTGTTGGATAAAATGGTAGATGGATGTGCAGTGTGACTAGTTTAGTTTGGGAAAATTGGTTGACATGGACGAGTTGTACTGAAAGGTCTGTTTCCCTGCTGTATGACTCTTTGAATAAATCAAAACGTGTTGTGTTGGAAAAGCACAGCAGGTCAGGCAGCATTTGAGCTGCAAGGGAACTAACATTTCAGGCATAAGTTCTTAAATAGGAATGTGACATGCTGCTCATATGCTGCCTGACCTGCTGTGCTTTTCCAGTGCCACACTTTTCAACTCTGATCTCCAGCATCTGCAGTCCTCACTTTCTCCTCTATGACCCGAAGTCAAGTAGCTTAGGATGGACCCTAAATGGCAAAGTTATAAGTGATGCCCACATCCTGGTAATGAATTTTAAAACCGTTTTGTCCGTTTACTGTTTCGGTCTTTCTTGAAACAAACTGTTTCATGTTATTTCCTTTAGGATTTTCATGTACACTCACAGAAGAATGGCAATTATCCCAGAGGATGTTTCATTGCAAGAAATAGTGCCTGTGTCAGAAGATTTAATCATTGAAGAAGGTATTGACTTGCAGCTTTTGTGATTCTCGATACAATACTGGATAATGTGTGTAAGTGACCCAACTTTATGACCCGCTTGAGGGTGAGTATTTCACTCCTACTAGAAGCTTTACTCAAATGGGCAAGTTAGTGCTTGGAATTCATCTCTTAGGAAATTACACTTGGTCACACTGTCTGCAGTTCAACTGTTTTGACACCTGGTTTCAATGCACCCAATGTTGAAATAGTTTGAAACATGAATAAGGCTTATACAAAATAATTAACTTCAGCACTTGGCAAATGTTCTGTTTAAATTAACAGCCTCTTGGGCACTTTATCCTTGACGAGAATATGATAATCTCAATTTTAGTAATATGCACACTGTCCAAATGAAATCTGGGAGAAAAAAAGTCCCTACTTATGGAGGTTGAAAAAGTATCAGATCCTGACCCTCAAGTAAAGCTCCAGGATCAGATAGGAGCCCAGGAGACATATACAAATTCCGGCACCCGGATCCATCAGACATTTGAATCATAAAAAGTGGGATCATCAAACAATCCCTTCTGAGTTCACAATTGTTCACTTGAAAAGAGACAAATGACAAAAATCTCTGTGTGGCAACCAGGAAGGAATCTTGCTACTTATGAGATTTGAGTAAAGTTTCTAAAACCAAAGGACACACATGTAATGGCAGAAGATCAAAATGATTTCAAGTAAAGGTGAAAACACTTGCAACATTTTGGGAAATAGAAGAGAAATTTTGAGAGCAGCCGACAGTAGTGCCTTTGTTGGCCTGATGAAGGCCTTTGACCTGGTAATTAGAGAGTCCTTGTGGAAAGTCTTGGTCAAATTCAGAAGGTCTGGTTGAGCTGTAAATTGGATGCAGCAAACATGATGAAATGATGGCCCGTGTCACTGACTCTGGTGAGTGGGCTGACCCTTTTCTCAGAACAAATTGTATGGTGCAGAGGTATGTAGTGACACTTATGCTTTTCAGTCTATTCCTTGCTGCCATGTTTTCTGTGTCGATGGCGATGGGCTAACCATCAGCTTAAGGAAGACAAAGGTACTACACCAATTGTCACCAAATTCTGACCAAACCCAACATACAACAACTATCAATGACATAACCCTGAAGGCTGTAGATAACTTTATCTCGACGCTCCAGAAATACCTGAATGAATAAAATGCTAATTAGAATTGACAGCAATCTCAACATTACCAATTTTACACAAGAGAATGCAGATGAAATAAGGTATAAAACTTTGAACAAACCTTGCTGTGTACAAATCTGTGATGATAATTATCATGCTATATGTCTGAGAGACATGGACAATTGATTCCAGACTTATTAGACAGATGGATAATTTCTCCATGAGAGGCATTTGGAATTTCATGGGCATCAAAAGAGAGGACAAGGTGTTTAACACTTAAGTATTTTAAAGAGTAGAAATGTCTGGAATTGAAGCAGTCCTCATCCAACCCCAGTTCAAATGATTGGACATGTCGTACATACGAACGATGATAAAATCTCGAAAGTGATCTCCTGTTCACAACTTAAACTCAGCTGAGGTGTACTGAGGTTCTGGTTTAAGGATCCCTTGGAGAGAAAACTCAGAAAATTTGCTTTGTCTACCAGACTGGGAGAGAAGTGCTCAGAAAATATTAGCTGGGGACTGAAAGCAAATAGTGGTATGTTTTCTTTGATCAGCAACAGATACAGAGAGCCAAGGGCAAATGGCAAGTGAGAAAGAACTCACAGTCCCAACAAAATCAGGTAATGCTCATTGAAAGCCACACAGGTCTGCAATCAGAATTCAAAGTCACCTTGCAACAATAGATGACTCCACACCTTGAAGGAGCCGTTACTTTGAATAAAAAAGGGATGTCTGTGATGACGAGTGATATTTCCAGTGAGGATTTTGTATTTAAAGTAGTGATGATATTTTTATTGTTTTTGTATGGCATCTTTGCTTTCTATCTCAGTTACTTTTACCGTTTTGTTATTAGTTATGTGATTAAAGGCGAAAACATTGTTAACTTAAGCCCCTGATGGGGTTGTTCTGTCAGCAATGCAGTTAAAGAGAAATAAAAGATAGGTTGGTGTCATCACTGTATAATCAGTGATACTGCATCCAGTTAAATCAGAATGACACAATGATCATGCTTGTGCAATATGCCATAATCACTCTCATTAGCATGCTCTCTGAGATCATGGCTGATTTGTTACTTAGGCCCATGTAGCAAAGTTTACCTCATACCTGTTCATACCTTAGCTTCATGAAATTCTCAGTTTTAAAATTAATATTTGACCTAGTATCAACTAGGAGAGCAACTTGTATCATTTCCAGGAGAGCAACTTGTATCATTCTTTATAAGTAGAAATGTTTTCTTGTCTTGCTGTTGAAATATTCGGCTCCAATTTTGAGACTGGGTGTTTTGTTCGAGACTAGCAGGAATAGCTTTTGTATATACTATTTCTTCTTCATTAATATTTAGAGTCATAATATATTGAAAACCTGGAGAAAATCACCAACCTATTGAATTTCAAGGGATACGAAACTACTTTGTGCAATCAGTTTTCATTTTTTGATATTCGGAGTCCAGTTATCATTCTGAAAAATCTACATTACACCAATTCCAAGGGCAATATAACCTTGAGCCTCTGAGAACTGCTAACAGTACTTTCAGTGTGGTACTTGGGAAGTATAACTTTTACTCTTTTGATTTAAAAGCTAGAATGCCATTAGATATTTTCATTATCTTCTGAACCTATTCAGACATTTGAATGATCAGTAATTCTACACTCTCATGTCTTTTTGGATTCCTCTGTTGTCAACCTTTTACTATTTAGAAAGTATTCTGTCATAATCTTTTTATGTCTGAAGTGGATGATCATACATTTGCCGGCATCGGTCAAGCTTTGCCTGAAGGCTGTTCCTTGGTTCAATGTCTACTCATCTTGAGCATTTTGCTCAGTGGTTTTTGTAAGTGGTGGTTTATCATTCTTTTCTACCCTCAGGTGACAGGTACCAAATCTGTCTCAGCTAGAAGAACATTCAAACCCACATTAATGGTATTATTTTCAAGCACAGGCTAGCCATCTGACCAACTGAGTTAACCAGCTCCTAACCAATCATGATTGCTATTTTTCCAGTCACACACTTACAGTGCTGCCCGTCATTGTCATCAGAATACTTTGGGGTGTAACCTTCTTTTCCACCATCTAAGACATTAGTAAATGGATGGATAGTTCAGGCCCTTATACTGATTTTTGCAGGACACCAATAGTCACATCATGCCAATCAAAACACTTGCCCATAATGCCCCTACTAAATATATAGAAAGATTTAAGACACAGAAAGAGGTCATTCACCCATTGTGTCTGTCATAGAGTCATAAAGATGTAGAGCATGCAAACAGACACTTCGGTCCAACCCGTCCATGCCGACCAGATATCCCAACCCAATCTAGTCCCACCTGCCAGCACCCGGCCCATATCCCTCCAAACCCTTCCTATTCATATACCTATCCAAATGCCTCTTAAATGTTGCAATTGTACCAGCCTCCACCACATCCTCTGGCAGCTCATTCCATACATGTACCACCCTCTGCGTGAGAAAGTTGCCCCTTAGGTCTCTTTTATATCTTTACCCTCTCACCCTAAACCTATGCCCTCTAGTTCTGGACTTCCCGACCCCAGGGAAAAGACTTTGCCTATTTACCCTATCCATGCCCCTCATAATTTTGTAAACCTCTATAAGGTCACCCCCCAGCCTCCGAAGCTCCAGGGAAAACAGCCCCAGCCTGTTCAACCTCTCCCTATAGCTCAAATCCTCCAACCCTGGCAACATCCTTGTAAATCTTTTCTGAACCCTTTCAAGTTTCACATCTTTCCGATAAGACCAGAATTGCACGCAATATTCCAACAGTGGCCTGACCAATGTCCAGTACAGCCGCAACATGACCTCCCAATTCCTTTACTCAATACTCTGACCAATAAGGAAAGCATACCAAATGCCGCCTTCACTATCCTATTTACCTGCAACTCCACTTTCAAGGAGCTATGAACCTGCATTCCAAGGTCTCTTTTTTCCCAAAATGCTGCACCTCGCATTTATCTGAATTAAACTCTATCTGCTACTTCTCAGCCCATTGGCCCATCTGGTCAAGATCCTGTTATAATCCGAGGTATCCGTCTTCGCTGTCCACTACCCCTCCAATTTTGGTGTCATCTGTAAACTTACTAACTGTATCTCCTATGCTATAATAGAAGAAAACTACCAGTCCTAGCACACATTCAGTCCATTAGATTGTAACCCTAGCTATGCCACCTCTATGCCTCTTTCATTCTTTCAGTCAGTAAGTTCCAGATCATTGACTCATCTGCATAAAAATATTACTCCTCAACACCCTTATGATCTTTCTGTCAATTACTTTAGATTTTTGCCCTCTGGTTATTGATCTCTCTGATAACAGAAATACGTGTTTCCTAAACACTCCATTGAGGGCCACATTAATTTTTTTTCTGCTGGAGCCTCCATTATTCCAATCTAAACCCAGTCTGTCCAATTTGGCTGCAGTGAACAAATCTTTATTCCTGGCAACATCCTTGTGGAAGTTTTCAGTGCCCTCTTTGGTGCGATCATATTCTTCTCTAATGTGTTAATGAAACTGCATGCAGTGAACTGTCTGTGGTCGACCTTGTCTTGGCAAAAACACCCTGCCCATATACTCTATATTCTAGATCATGGTCAATAAGGGAAGGAATTTCAAATATCTTTTGTCCTCCTTAACAATCTATCTTCCTGTTTTCAGGATCTGGAGACCTAGGGCCAGACTTTTAAAAATCTCAGGGGAATCACAAATGTGGAATTGCTGCCTCATTTCTGTTTCTATTAGCCTCGAGAATAGAACAGACCCTGCCCCACTTTGGATGGAAATCTGAATTCACCAGGGCCATTTTAACTTTGTGATAAGTTCAAACAAACCCCTTTAGGACTGTTAAAGGGCCTTTAACTTGCAATATGGAAATTACAAATTGATGGGTTAGATGTAAATGCTCTTGAAAGGTATGAAAGGTCAGTATAACTATATAATCTATTGATTGATAAATATGAAAACTCTCCGTAAGTGAGAGGTTTAATAAAAATGATCCTTTACTGGACTGCTTTGATTGTTGGGTCATCAGGTGTAGATGAAAAAAAATGTATGTTCCTGCAGTTTCAGTTGACTTCTTTGTTAACATTTCCCCAATGGCTATTATTCTGTCAGGATGAATGCTTGGCTGAGTTTCAGACAATACGATTATTTTATTGGAGTGTTCTGCATTCACACTTGGATTGAAAGTTTTTCAAGAGGCTGCTAAAGGATTAGCTGTCTTTGTGTCATCTGAATAGAAGTTTGTTTCGAATAATCAATTAACTATTGGAAATCCAAGAACTTTGAATAGATGTCTTTAATGGGTGTAATTTCACTGCCATTGTGTAGGATTGAAGTCTACATTACATTGTTGGAAGTTTCTTTTTCTCATCACATGGTTCTTGAGGTTTGCTCATGGTGGACAATGAATGAGTATCTATGGAGGTGATATGGACTAAGAGAGGGTAATGAGAGGTTGGGAAGCGGCATGTGAGTGGGTCGTGAGGCATGAGTTGGCATGGGGAGGTGAATAAGAAGTGAGGATAGAGGGCCTAACAGATTCTAAAACAATTGGAGTGTATTCCTGAAGGATCAGGATATTCCTTCTAACCAGATTGCCTTGGCAATCACCTGTCTCTGTGGCCACATTGAATCTGCTTCTGGGTTTGGCAGGCCCAACTCAATCACACACACCAGTCCTCACAGTTAGCATTAGATAAAATGGAATTCGTTAAACCAAAAGGATCTGCTGAGTTGGGAAATTACCTCGATAGTGAATATCTGGCACATGCTCTCCTGGGCTTCTTTATTTCTTAATATGTTTAGAATGCTATTTATTATTGTATATTCTCTTGCATTGTTTGTTTTCCTCAGCTGCATTCCTATGCATGTTTCCAGATTGAATTCCATTTTGTGCTTTTCTACTCAACCTAGCCAGATAGTTCTATGTTTACAATAAGGAAAAGCAGTCCTTTAGAACATCATTCACTTTTTCATTCCCAAACTTGTGTTACAACCTAACAACTATCTTTATTCTTGTGATCACATTCTGCTTTACCTAATATATTGTTACGTTTGGCATAAATTTCCAATTCATTTCTTTCATTTTTATTCTAATTATTTCTTAAGCATTTTTAAACCTTGGTCAAACATGTCTTTCCTTTTGAAAACCTGTGCTTTTAAAGTTGAGACCAGTAAATTTTGAAAGAAAGGGATCTCCATAAAGCTAACAAAAAAACTGATGGACAGGATTTTACTTTTTGAAACGTTTACTGTAGCAAACCACTTGAAAACAATGTAATGCAAACATAAACAGGAGAATGTTAGCTCAAATAAAAAAGACACATTTCATGTTAAGTAATAGATACGCAAAGACATACCTCACATAGTTACAAGTCCTTCCACAGGTGTGGCACCAAGGCAATCTCTCCGTTTTTCCAACTCAGCTTCTGTTTTGTAGGATCTCTCAATTCCCATTATATCACTTCAGCTCTTGAGTTTCCTTAACTAGCAACTGTATTCCATTTGATGGCCCTGGATCAGTTCCCACTGACTAGTGGACCAGGAGGCCCAGGTTCAAGTCCTGTCTGCTCCAGAGGTGTGTGATGACATCTTTGAATAGGTTGATTAGGAAATAAAAAAAAGTTATCACTAACAAGGCACATATCCACAGCCCTCCCTTACTTGGTTCATGAAGGTACAGAATCCCCAGAGACTCCTTTCAGAAAACCCTTTAAATGGACTAGTGGGCTCTGGCAACATTGAAGCAGATATTATCCAATCCACAATCCCTTGCCCTTTCTATCTTTAGCCCCTTGTATTTTTCAACTGTATGACACCCATAGTGTCTCTGTGGTATTGCCAAATACATGCTTCACACAAGGAAGATTTTCATGAATTCTATGTTCTTAACTGCCAAACAGGATCATGGTGTGAAACCCAATCACACTGCAATTAAGTTTTCGTTACTCTTTGCTTCTTTAGTTGTTCATTTGTATTGAAACTTCAGGTTACATAAACATTCCTTGGAGCCTAATGGTCTGATAAACGGAGAACTAGTTAACCCACTTTCAAAATGTTCCCTAAATCATATTGGTCTTAAAGCGGACAATGCACGAAAACCAAATACAGGCTCTTCCCAAAGGACATGGGTCATTACAGTGCTAGCTGCTTCTGATTAGTAATTTATGAGATGGTACAAATGAGGAGCGATTGAATATGAGGTAGTCACTAATAAATCCATTGAGGAATTCAGAAATGAGGTCATTATTTTTGCCACATAAGTAGTTGTAACAGTACAGATGCATTTAACGAGAAGTTAGATAAGCACATGAGGGTGAAATATAGTAAGGTGGGAGTAGGAATTTGTGAAGCATAAGCACTGACGTGGACAAGTTGGGATTGAATGACCTGCCCTGTGCTGTTCGTTTTAAATAATCCATCAACTGAGGTAAGATGCAGGAAATGTTCTGATCCAATGCCTGTTATCAGTCCTCTTTAACTTTATACATGTTGCATCTAAATGAATAAATATACCAATCATATTTAGCTATGTGTAATGTAAATGTTCTGATTTTTTTTCCATTTGCTTTTCAGTGTTTCAGGAATCACATGTCATAGGTAAGTCTTCTTTGTTTTAATTAAGTCATGCATATATATCAAAATTTACAAATTAATACGTACAGTCCCTTTAAGACAAGAAAATGTTTTAAGCTCCTTCATGAAGGTATAATTTAAAAATAAACAGAAAGCTGCATCAAAGGAAGGAGGTATTCGGAAGGACATTTGAAATGTCAAGGAGATGGATGACAAGATGTTAATGGAGAAGGGAAGTGAAGAATGTACAAAGGAAATCCTCAAGTGTGGGGCTGGCTGAAAGTACAGCCATTTATCGTGGGGAATTGCCTGCAAGATTAGGTCAAAAGAATACAGAGTTCAGCAATTAGTGTTTTGTAAGAGACTGTACAGTTGGGGTAAGGCAGGACATGAAGGGATTTGAAAGTGAGATTCAGGATTTTAAATTGAAGGCATTATGGGAGTTGGAGCTAATGTGGATCAAAAATGATCAGAAATGATTATGACCAGGACTGAATGCAAAATGTTGTATTTTTAAAAACTCATTCATGGGATGTGGGTATCGCTAGCTGGGCCAGCATTTCCTTCCCATCCCTAATTGCCTAGAGAACAGTTAAGAGTCAATTACATTGCTGTGGGTCTGGAATCACATGTAGGCTAGACCAGGTCAGGAAGGCAGTTTCCTTCCCTAAAGGAAGGAGATCAGATGGGTTTTTCTTGACAGTCAGCAATGGTTTCATGATCATCTTAATTGCAGATTTTTGTTGTTTAATTCTACAATCGAGCATGTTAGGATTTGAACCCAGGTACCAGAACAGTATCTGGGTCTCTGGATTAATAGTCTAGCAATCATACGAAGAGGCCTTTGCTAAAGGTCATGGGGTTTGTGAAGTTATCATTTGTGGTGAGCAGCTAACTTCTAGAGCTTTGGCAGTGTTACTGCGAAACTGGCCACATTCATTCAACTTCCTACAAGAAACTAACTTGACCACAAACGCTTACTAATGAACTTACAGCCGAGCTAGTTACACCACTTCCTTTGTGATGGCAAATTGCTGAGTATCTTTAAACAGTCCCAGGGAGGGGAAGAACCTCAGGTCTAAGTTTTGATTTGTTGGACAGGACAAAATGTTTCCCAGACTGTTCAAGAATTTGTAGAATGTTGACATATTTTGGAGTCAAAGAGAGGACAGAGGCAACTTCAGGGAGAATGGGACTTAGCAGCAGTGCTTTTACGCATTTGAAAAGTTGACATGCCTTTCCCTCTGCTAGGGAGCTTTCGATAACTGCTATGTTGACTTATGAGATATCAGATAATGAAGTTCTGAACTTACGCAACCTTTAGTGTAAGAGCATTGAATTTTAGTCATTCAGCAGCTCATACCAAGGAAAAAGCTGAATAATTTTTCCACTGTGAGTTAGAACATACTGGACAGTAGAAGATTGCAGCACATTAATGCAAGAAGTAAAAACAAGTTGGAAATGTGAAGCATGCAGAAGCACATGCTGTCCATCAGCTCCTACTAGCCACTTTGACTTCAATCCAGTTCTCCATGTCCTTCCTAACACTGCCAAGTCCTGACTGAACTTATGGACAGTTACCATTCGCTAAACCTTTACCCTTGTGCATGTGTATTTGACAATTATTTTTATAACTTTTTAAAAACACTTGATATTCAGTCTTCCAAAGCATGTTTTACACCTGGGCTTCTTTTTTAAAAAAAGTAAGAATAACTGCGTACTACGACAAAGCCAATATTGTGTGAGTACTGTTCTTTATTGTTTTGTGGATGCGGTAGATTTGACAAAGCCGTGTTTCAGTCTTCACCCCAGTTGCCTTGAGAAGGCATTAGTGGGCTTTCCCCTTGAAATGTTGCAGTCCATGGCATGATTGCACTGTGCAGTTCTTAAATATTTCAACTGTATTGCCTTTCAGTAGATACTAAGTAAAACCTCACACGGTTTTGTTTGAGATTTGGCACAGTAAGTACTTAGTACATCTCTGCTGCAGACTTGATCTCCAAGATGTGACTTACAAATATTTTGCAGTGGCTTTTGAGATAAATATGTATTTATCATTTGCAAATTTATATATTTTTAAAAATTAGAGGCAGTTTGATTCTGGCGGAAGTTTTTTGTGAAGTCAAAAGCAATTTGGAAAAGTGACTTGAGTACATTATTTCTAAGAAATCATGGACCTTGGTTAGGTGGCTATCAGGATATCTGTCATGTTAATGAGGGCATATTTATATTGTTGAGGTTACAACATATGGAAAAGACCTGTCACTATTAGTTTAGTTTTGATCAGTTTAGAGGAATCAAGGGTTCAGTTTAGAAGGGAAGCTTCCTCCTAGCAGAAGAATAAGTTTTCACTTCAGGAGAACAATTCACCTCTAGCAAAAGTTGTTAGTTAGTGAAGTCTCCAGGCTGTAATAATTTGTCTAGAAATTTTCAACTTGGCAGAACTTGGAAAGAGGTTTAAGTCAGTAGAATTGGACTGAAGTTGTAAAGCTGTTGAACTAGTCCCAGGAGGAAAATAGAAAGAGTCTGTTAAGTAAAAGAGATAGTTTGATACTTCTGTGGGATTAAATGTCTAAAAGATTTTGCTGGGAAATGAGTTGAAACTTTGTTTGCTGTTTATATAGATTTTTCTGACATATCTTCTATTATATACCTTTTTTGGGCTTTTACATAATAGACTTGTGTTCTTTTGTTAAATTCTGATGGAAACCTACTTAACTATTTGTACCAATAACACAGCATTGGTGGTGGTAAGTGGAAACCATCCCAGTTACTTTGCACCTTAAAGCTTGAAAATTTTCAGCCTAATGTGAATATGTTTCAGTAACTAACAACCTCACCATAATAACCAGCTTCAAAAATTAAACTTACGATCTGTCAAACCTGGTGTCACTCTGGAATCTGATTTCTTCAGTATTAGCATCAGCTGGAATCATAATGTTTTTGGTATTAAAGGTGGTGGTTCATCATGTAGAGTCATGTGCATAAAAATACAAGACCAGGACATTTTCTTATTAATGTTATTATGAAGAGATCTTTCACTTCTAAGCAATGGGATTTTCACCTCTTTTGTGTTGATGCATAATGGTGTTAGTCTCCATTCATTTTTGTAACTGGTTCCTTGATTATCTGTGTATGGTCCATGTATATAATTTCAAAGTCTGTGAGAAGATTTGTAGCTCGGGTGCTCGTTGTTGTGGTTCTGTTCGCCGAGCTGGGAATTTGTGTTGTAGACGTTTCGTCCCCTGTCTAGGTGACATCCTCAGTGCTTGGGAGCCTCCTGTGAAGCGCTTCTGCGATGTTTCCTCCGGCATTTATAATGGTACTATAAATGCCGGAGGAAACATCACAGAAGCGCTTCACAGGAGGCTCCCAAGCACTGAGGATGTGACCTAGACAGGGGACAAAACATCTGCAACACAAATTCCCAGCTCGGCGAACAGAACCACAACAATGTATATAATTTGCTCCCATGAAAATGTTAATGTACTGCAATTTATTGGGACTCAATATTTTTCGAATTGCTTTTTTGATTCTGGGTTGGAGTGGGGCTCAGTATCCACGAAGTCATTGTTTACCATCAGTTTGAAGCAATTTGTCGAGTTTTCAAGCTTTATGAAGGACCTTTTAGATTTTACTTTGTACTTTTTCTCGGATTTTTTAATTCATTAATTTTTCAAGTTGCTGAACTGTGTGATCATATTTTTAATTACCCAGTAAAATGATCCACTTCAGAATTCCTTGAACCCTCAGTACCAAACAGAAATTTTCTGTTTTAAATACCTATGTCTAAATTGGGTTTCTAGGGCAAATTGTATTTGATATTAGAGAAAATCCAATGTTTAAGGTTGTCCTTTGCTCAACCAATGCTGGTGTTAGAGGTACAAATAGTTAAGTAGGTTTCCATCAGAATTTGTGCCACTGGGTGTCAGTATCAGACACTGATAACGGTGTCTTTATTTCATTTTCATTTCACTGGGGCAAGAGACATTAAAATGTTAGTGTTACATCTGGAATGTTGCATTCATACTTGTAGCTGTTTTTTGTTGAATATGCTTATTTATATGGAGTTCTGATGTTTTGAATGACAAGTTTGAAAAGTTAAAAGTTGTTCCTTATGGTATATATTTTAGATTTTTAAACTGCAAAAATATCTCCAGTTCATTGAGAAAGTTTTGCCCTGCATATACCTTTTTCCATGACAATCATCAAAATACTTGAGATTTTTATCCAAATATTGGTTTAAGAAAGTGGGTAAATTTCTCCCATTTAAATATGGTGCGTGAAATATACTAGAACATTTTAGGCAATTTTGTTTCAATTTGCAAAGTGATGCTTTGAAATGTAGACGGGATTGCCGATAAAGAATAAAGCAAGCTTTGTGCCTTAATCTGAAGCAAATCTTATGATGCATTATCTTTTTTGTTTATGATGGTTTAATATTGGCTACAGTGCATATTAGATAGCTCGGCTTGCACGCACACTGTTTTATATAACTAACTGTAACACTGTTCTGAGTGGCATATTGATACTCTACAGGTTCTGATACTACAGTCAAAATAATATCAAGAGATGTTGATCTAGAACTTCAGCTTCCCTTTGGATCACAGGCCAAGATCTTCCTACAGGAAGCCAATAAAGCATGTGAAGGTAAGGAAATGTTTGCTATGCTTCTGAACCATTAAGGTCAACATCATAAGTGGAAGAGAACATAAATGAAAGCAGGATGAGTGGGTCTATAATCAGTAGGGTTTTGCATGGCACTACACCTGGTACAATGCGGACCCGCAAGGAGCAGGAAGTGGGCCTTATGGGTTTGTTCCAGGATGGTTTCATCACGTTGAACATTGGTGGAAAGTTTTTGTGGTGTCATGTTCAGTTCTCTTTCTGAAAATTTACTTCTGATTTTGATATTCATCCAAACCTGCAGGCTTTGCCACTGAGTGGTGGGATAAAGACAAATTGTGATAAAGAATGATTGATTGATTTGGAAGAGGGCGAACTCAAGTGAATTAAAAAGGCATAGATAGAATAGAATTAAAAGATTATGGTCAAAACAGTTGAACAGTGTGGGGGGGCTTCAAAGAGCAGAATTTTAAGATACAGAGTAGACTAATTATAATGAGAAAGAAAAAATGGGCAATCAAAACTGGTGCTTCCTGGATGATGAATGGTGCAAAGGTTAATAGATAGTAAAGACATAGAAATAAAACATATAACAAATGAAAGGTTCACAGAAAGTGCAGAAGGACATACAAAAAAAATGAGCACAATAAACGGAGAATATGAGAATACATCTGTGGGTAAAATGAAATCCTGATGTTCTGTGCAAACAACTAAACATTAAAAAGGTAGTTAAAGGAAGGGTAGGGCCCGAAAAGGAGATCTTGTAGAGACAAACAGCATGGCTGACTATGAAATGTGCACTTTGGCAGCATCCTCTTCTTCACTGTAGAGAGATACAATGTCTCAGAAAAGAAGAATATCAAAAAAATTGGACAGCATAGAAATACATAAATACAAGGTACTTTGAAATGTTTGTACAAAGTTAAAAATCACACAACACCAGGTTATAGTCCAACAGGTTTAATTGGAAGCACTAGCTTTCGAAAGCTAGTGTGCTTCCAATTAAACCTGTTGGACTATAACCTGGTGTTGTGTGATTTTTAACTTTGTACACCCCAGTCCAACACCGGCATCTCCAAATCATGAAATGTTTGTGGCACACAAAGTAGAAATAACACTCAGTGCTGAGAGGATGTATCCTAAAATGAAGTCATTGTGGGTGCCCATGTCAGAATATTATAATGACATGGAGGAGGTTTTACGGTTTTATATATGTTGAACCCCCATTTAACAAAGGAAAGATGAGTAAATCCAACCTCTACATGGAAGACAGCCAATTGTTGATGGTAAAGCTTTTAGAGGCAGTAATCTGAGACAAACTTATTTGGCTTTTGGGGAGAAAGTGTTAATTAATGAAAGCGAGCATGAGTTTGCTGGAGACACATTATAAGTGATTAACTTTCTGAAGTTCTTTAAGGTACGGCGGAAGAATGGGGAGCTAGGAAATGGCAGCAAAGAAGGTTTGTCAGAAAGGGGTAAACTGACTATGGGTGATCAAGGGAGCTTGTCCCAAGTTCAAGGTCTGTACAGGCACTCTTACCCATTATTTCTGGTCTCGTGACAGGCTTCAAATATATTGGAGTGCTGTGGCGGTGAGATGGAGAGAATTTTGGGCGTAAGGGTGGAGAAGGACTCTCTCTCTCTTTCTGGACCTGCCCACTGTATTCCCTGCAGATGCACAAAAGAAAAAACTTTTCAATATTCTCCCATTCTGTGCAAGAAAGAATAGCTTGCTAGGTTGGATATCCGAAAACCCCCAGGCCTGTCGGGTTGGCGGAAGATTGTTATGGAGCATATTCCCTTGGATTTTCTCACAAATATGGTACACTACAAAACTGAGAATTTTTATAAGACATGGCAGCCCTTTTTGGACAGACTTATCTGCCACACTTTTATATAGCCATAACAATTGTGTTTTATGAGTTCAATATCCAGGGAGGAGGAACTGTGAACGTGTGAGCGTTTTGTTTGGCTGGGCTGAGTTATTACTATCTATTAGTCTGTTGTTGGCTATTATTTATCTATTTAATTAAATAGCCAGTTTGGGTTTTTTGTAATTCTATATTTTTCAATATATGTTTATACGTTTGTACATGAGAGTGGGTTGAGGGTTTTTTACTTGTGTTTTTTTTGTATTGTTTTGTACTTGGTGTAATATTAAAATATCTATTTTTCCAATAAAAATATATTTTAAAAAAGATGAAGAAGAAGAATAAACTATGAGGGCATATGAGCAAATAATATAAAAATGGACAGTTAGAGCTTCTTTAAATATAATAAAAGGAACAGTGATCATTGGCCCCTTTGAAGATGAGGCTGGGAAAATTATTATGGGGAACCAGAAAATAACAGATCTGTTGAATAATTGCTTTGTACCAATCTTCATGAGAGAGTACAAAAATAGCATTCGGAAAATATAAATAATCAAGGGAGAAAGGATTAGGAAGGTGGGTGGTCAAGGGCTGATGCAATTGCTATCTCAAGGTTAAAAGTAATAGAAAAATAATAGGTCGAAAGGATGATAAGTTACCTGGATGGGTTGTATCATTGGATTTTAAAGGAAGTTAGTAGAGAGATAGTGAATGCATTGATCGTAATCTTCCAAAAATCCTTAGATTTGGAAAAGTCATAGAGAATCATAAAACTGAAAATGTAACATCTTTATTCAAAAAGGGAGAAAGAAACTGTTATAAAGTGGAAGTCGACCCTCCCTCTGATAGCTAAAAGGGAGGCTCGTCTCGCCTTATAATCTTTTAAGGAAATGTGAAAAGTGGTACAACCTACCTCTCACCCCCCCCCCCAATCTGTTATAATGGAGTGGTAAACTGAAATGAAGCCCTTTCATTTACTCTGTAATCAGCAAGTAACAGTTTATTTATCTAACTCCAACAGTGAACAAATTAACAGAACCACGAACAAACCAAACAATTCCCCTTTAATTACTAACTATTCCATAATAAAATAAAATCCTAATGGTATGCTGTTTCAATAAATAGAAGTCTCACTTATATAATAAAACAATAGAATTTAATCTCTCAATATTATTGCTAGGATACATCATCTGGAATGAACCTAGCCCTCTCTGCTGATCTTCTTTCAGGAATGCCTCTCTCTGTCAAATTCTTGTGTCAGTTCTTCTGTCAGGAATGTTCTCTTTGTGAATTCTGCTGTCACAACCACCTGATGAAGGAGTGGTGCTCCGAAAGCTAGTGCTTCCGAATAAACATGTTGGACAATAATCTGATATTGTGTAATTTTCAACTTTGGTCACCCTAGTCCAACTCCGGCACCTCCAAGTCATGGCTGTCTAGAATATTAGCTAAGAGTGTCGCGGTACCTTTATTAATTAATTACATGGTGCTTTTTCTGAGAGCTGAACACTAATTTCTCTTCAGATGGCAGTTTGCTTTCACCAATTTCCAAATACCCTCATTTTCTATATCCTTGATGACCTATTAATTTCTTTACAATTGGCACCAGTGTTTCAGAAAGGATGCTTTGGTGGAACTGAGATTTTTGTTTCATTCATTTGTGGGATGTGGGTATGACTGGCTGGACCAGCATTTATTGACCATCCTTAGTTGCCCTTGAGAAGGTGATGGTGAACTGCTTCCTTAAACTGCTGCAGTCCACCTGCTTTAGGGTTAACCGTAAAGCCCTTCGGGAGGCAATTCCAGGATTTTGACCAGGCAATGCTGAAAGAATCTCAATATATTTGTAAGACAGAATGATGAGTGACTTGGAGGGGAACCTGAATATGTTGGTGTTCCCATGTATCTGCTGCCCTTGTCCTTCTAAATGGAAGTGGCCATGGGTTTAGAAGTTGCTGTTTGAGGATCTTTGGTGAATTTCTACAGTACATTTTGACCATGGTACACACTGCTGCAACTGAGCATTGGTGGTGGAGGGAGTGGATGCTTGGGAACGTAGTGCCAATCAAGCAAGCTGCTTTGTTCTGGGTCATGTTAAACTTCTTGAGTGTTTTTGGAGCTGTACCCATCTAGGCAAGTAGAAAGTATTCCATCACACTCCTGATTTGTGTCCCGTGGATGATGGACAGACTTTGGGGAATCAGGAGGTAAGTTACTTGCGCATTATTCCTAGTCTCTGACCTGCTCTTGCAGCCACTATGTTTATGTGGCAAGACCAGTTCAGTTTCTGGTGAATGGTAACCTCCAGGATGTTGTTAGTGGGTAATTCAGTTTTGGGAACACCGTTGAATGTCATGGAGCAGTGGTTAGATTATCTCTTATTGGTAGTGGTTGTAGCCTGGCATTTGTGTGGCATGAATGTTACTTCCTTCTTGTGAGTCCAAGCCTGAATATTGTCTAGATCTTGTTGCATTTGAACATGGACTGCTTCAGTATCTGAGAAGTCGCAAAGAGTGCTGAACATTGTGCAATTATCAGCGACCATTCCTATTTCTGACCTTATGATGGAAGGAATGTCATTGATGAAGCAGCTGAAGGTGGTTGGGCTAAGGACACTACACTGAGGAACTCCTGCTCAGATGACCTGGAGCTGAGATGACTGACCTCCAACAGCCACGGCCATCTTCCTATGTGATAGATGTGACTGCAACCAGCAGAGAGTTTGACCTCAGTACCCGCTGATTCCAGCTTTGCTAGGGCACCTTGATGCTACCCTCGGTTGAATACAGTCTTGACGTCAAGTGCTATCACTCTCATCTCACCTCTGGAATTTAGCTTTTTTGTCCATGTTTGCACCAAGGCTATAATGAGATCAGGAGCTGAGGGGACTTGATGGAACCCAAACTGGGCATCACTGAGCAGGTTATTGCTCAGCAGGCGATTGCTGAATAGGTGTTGCTTGATGACACCTTCCATCACTTTGCTGATGATCGAGAGGAGAATGATGGGCTGATAATTGGCTGGTTTGATTTGTCCTGCTTTTTATGTATAGGACATACCTGGGCAATTTTCAACATTGTCGAGTAGATTCCAGTGTTGTAATTTACTGGAACAGCGTGGTTAGGGGAGCAGCAAGTCCTGGAGCCCAGTTTTCAGGACTATCGTTGGAATGTTGTCAGGGGCTGTAGCCCTTGCAGTATCCAGTATCCACTGTTTCTTGATATCACATAGAGTGAATTGAATTAACGGAAGACTGGTATCTGTCATGCTGGGACTATTGGAGGAGACGGAGATGAATCATTCACTCAGCATTTCTGGCTCAAAATTTCTGCAAATGCTTCAGCCTTATCATTTGATCTGATCTGCTGGGCTATAGATATAGAACATTACAGTGCAGTACAGGCCCTTCAGCCATCAATGTTGCACCACCCTGTGAAACCAATCTGAGTCCTATCTAACCTACACTATTCCATTCTCGTCCATATGCCTAACCAGTGACCATTTAAATGCCCTTAAAGTTGGTGAGTCTACAACTATTGCAGGCAGTGCGTTCCAAGCCTGTATTACTCTCTGAGTAAAGAAACTACCTCTGACATCTGTCATATATCCATCACCCTCAATTTGAAGCTATGATCCATCGTGCTAGCCATCACCATTCTAGGAAAAAGGCTCTCACTGTCCACCTGAACTATCCCTCTGATTATCTTATGTCTCAATTAACTCATCTCTCAACCTTCTTCTCTGTAACGAAAACAGCCTCAAGTCCCTCAACCTTTCCTTCTAAGACCTTCCCTCCATACCAGGCAACATGCTAATAGATCTCCTCTGAACTTTTTCAAAGCTTCCACATCCTTCCTATAATGCGGTGACTAGAACTGCATGTAATACCTGGACCATCTCTGACACCTCCCTCCCCTTCCTGGAACTCTCCATCTCCATTAATGACGACCAACTGGACACTGACATTTTTTATAAACCCACCGACTCCCACAGCTACCTGGATTACACCTCTTCCCACCCTACCTCTTGCAAAAATGCCATCCCATATTCCCAATTCCTCTGCCTCCGCTGGATCTGCTCCCAGGAGGACCAGTTCCACCAGAGAACACACCAGATGGCCTCCTTCTTTAGAGACCGCAATTTCCCTTCCCACGTGGTTAAAGATGCCCTCCAACGCACCTCCGCCCTCAGACCCCACCCCTCCAACCGTAACAAGGACAGAACGCCCCTGGTGCTCACTTTCCACCCGACCAACCTTCGCATAAACCAAATCATCCGCCGACATTTCCGCCACCTCCAAACAGACCCCACCACTAGGGATATATTTCCCTCCCCACCCCTTTCCACCTTCCGCAAAGACCGTTCCCTCCATGACTACCTGGTCAGGTCCACGCCCCCCTACAACCCACCCTCCCATCCTGGCACTTTCCCCTGCCACCGCAGGAACTGTAAAACCTGCGCCCACACCTCCTCCCTCACCTCTATCCAAGGCCCTAAAGGAGCCTTCCACATCCATCAAAGTTTTACTTGCACATCCACTAATATCATTTATTGTATCCATTGCTTCCGATGCGGTCTCCTCTACACTGGGGAGACTGGGTGCCTCCTAGCAGAGCGCTTAAGGGAACATCTCCGGGATACCCGCACCAATCAACCACACCGCCCCGTGGCCCAACATTTCAACTCCCCCTCCCACTCTGCCGAAGACATGGAGGTCCTGGGCCTCCTTCACCGCTGCTCCCTCACCACCAGACGCCTGGAGGAAGAACGCCTCATTTTCCGCCTCGGAACACTTCAACTCCAGGGCATCAATGTGGACTTCAGTTTCCTCATTTCCCCTCCCCCACCTCACCCTAGTTCTAAACTTCCAGCTCAGCACTGTCCCCATGACTTGTCCGGACTTGTTGTACCTGCCTATCTTCTTTTCCACCTATCCACTCCACCCTCTCCTCCCTGACCTATCCCCTTCATCCCCTCCCTCACTCACCCATTGTATTCTATGCTACTTTCTCCCCACCCCCACCCTCCTCTAGCTTATCTCTCCACGCTCCAGGCTCACTGATGAAGGGCTTTTGCTCGAAACGTCGATTTCGAAGCTCCTTGGATGCTGCCTGAACTGCTGTGCTCTTCCAGCACCACTAATCCAGAATCTGGTTTCCAGCATCTGCAGTCATTGTTTTTACCTGCATGTAATACTCCCAAGTGCGGCTGCACCAGAGTTTTGTACAGCTGCAGCATGACCTTATGGTTCCGAAACTTGATCCCTCTACTAATAAAAACTAACACACCGTTTGCCTTCTTAATAGAAGAGCTCTTCCATCATTGGAAATGATGATATTTGTGGAGCCTCCTCCTCCAGTGAGCCGTTTCATTTTCCACCACTTTTCAGGACTGGATGTTGCTGAATTGCAGAATTTTGATCTGATCTTAACGCTATCACTTGCTGCTTGTCCTGTTTGTCATACAAATAATCTTGTTGGCAGCTTGACCAAGTTGACACCTCATTTTTGGCTCTGCCTGGTGCTGCTCCTAGCATGCCTTCCTGCACTCTCTATTGAACCAGGGTTATTCCCTTGGCTTGATGGTAATGGTTGAGTGTTGGATAAGTCAGGATATGAGGTTCCAGATTGTGTTGTAGTACAACTCTACTGCTGTTAATGACACACAGCCATAATCAGTGCCTGGTCTTGAGTTGCTTGTCTGTTTGAAGTTTGTTCCATTTAGCATGGTGATGGTACCATACTATACGATGGAAGTTATTCTCAATGTGAAAGTGGGACCTTGTCTCCACAAGGACTGTGTGGTGGCTAATCTTGCCAGACAGATGCAACTGCAGCTGAAAATTGGTAAGAATGAATATGTTTTTTTCCCTCTTGTTGGTCCCCTCACCATCTGCTGCAGACCCAGTCTAGCAGCTATGTTTTTTAGAATCTGACCAGCTGGATCAGTTGTACTGCTGCCATTTTTGGTGGTGGACATTAAAATCCCCTAATCCCCAGAGTATGTTTTGTGCACTTGCCATCTTCAGTGCTTCCTCCAACTTTCATCAGCCAAGGGAGCGTGGTATCTAATAATCAGGAAGTTTCTTTGCCCATATTTAACCTGAAGCCATGAGATTTCATTGAATCCGGAGTCAATGTTGAGGACTTGCAAGACACCTCTCTTCAGAAGATAGACCACTGTGTCACCAGCTGTACTTAGTCTATCCTGTCGGTATGATAGGACAAATCTAGTGAATAGTGGTTTATGGGACATTGTTTGTAAAGTATGATTCTGTGAGAGTGACTGTGTTGCTTGACTAGTCTGTGAGACAGCTGTCCCAATGTTGGCATTAGCATCCAGATGTTAGAAGGGAGTACTTTGCAGGGTCGACAGGGTTGCTTCTGCTGTTGTATTTTCCGTTGCCTGTGTGATCCGTCTGATTCTCATTTAGAGTCATGGAGATGTACAGCACGGAAACAGACCCTTGGGTCTAACTCGTCCATGCCGATCAGATATCCTAACCTAATTTAGTCCCATTTGCCAGCACTTAGCCCATATCCCTCTAAACTCTTCCTATTTTTATACCCATTCAGATGCCTTTTAAATGTTGTAATTGTACCAGCCTCCATCAATTCCTCTGGCAACTCATTCCATACACACATCACCCACTGCGTGGAAAAGTTGCCCCTTAGGTTCCGTTTTAAATTTTTCCTCTCTCACCCTAAATTTATGTCCTCAAATTCTGGACTCCCCCACCCCAGGGAAAGACCTTGTCTATTTATCCTATCCATGCCCTTCATGATTTTATAACCCTCTGTAAGGTCACCCCTCGGCCTCTGACGTTCCAGCCTATTCAGCCTTTCCCAATAGCTCAAATCCTTCAACCCTGGCAATATTCTTGTACATCTTTTCTGAACCCTTTCAAGTTTCACAACATCCTTCTGATAGGAAGAACAGAATTGCACAGAATATTGCATAAGTGCCAAAGCAATGTCCTGTACAGCTGTGACATAACCTCCCAACTCCTATACTCAGTGCTCTGACCAATAAAGAAAAGCATACCAAATGCCTTCTTCACTATCCTATCTACCTGCGATTCCACTTTCAAGGAACTATGAACCTGCACTCTAAGTTCTCTTTGTTCAGCAACACTCCCCAGGACCTTACCATTAAGTGTATAAGTCCTGCTCTGATTTGCTTTGAGACTTTGTAGTAATTGGTACAGCTAAATGGTTTGCTTGGCCATTTCAGAGGGCAATTGAGAGTCAACCACATTGCTGTGGTTCTGGAATCACAAGTAGACCACACCAGGTGAGGATGGCAGATTTCCTTCCCTGTAGGACATTAGTGAGCCAGATGGGTTTTTCTGACAATTGGCAATGCTTTCATGGTCATTAGTAGATTCTTAATTCTAGGTATTTTTATTTAATTCAGATTCCACCACCTCCTGTGATGCAATTTGAACCTGTGTCCCCGGAACATAATTGATTTTTGGAATAATAATCCAGCAAAAGTGTCACCTAGCCATGGGATGGTGTCAGGGCTGAAAGATTTCAGTTACATGGACAACCCGAGGAGCTGGTGATGTGCTTCTTGGAACAGATAAGGTGTAATCAGAACCTTGAAGTGTTTTGATTGGATAATTAAGCAGAAATTGTTTCTATTAGTAGAATAACTAGTAAACAGAGAGCATAGATAATTGGCAAAGAGCCATAGTTGATGCGAGGGCTAAATTGTTGCTAAGCAAGTTGTTGTGATCATGAATGTGCTCTGTGAAAGAGTGGTGGAAACAAATTACAAATGGTAACATTCATGCTGGAATTGGATAAGTGCTCGAGAGAAGAGAATTAGTGAGCACTGAGTGAAGAGGATAGGAATGCAATGAATAATATTTTTTCCAAGAACTGGCACAGTGGTAATGAGACAAATGGCCACCGACTGTGCTGTGTCATTGTGTGTTTCTGTACCATAGTCAAATCTAAAACATTATTGTGTTCCTGGCATTTAAAAAAATGCATTCAATGGTATAGGTACAATGTAATACTGTGAGGAAGACAGAGCCAAAATAAGATTTTCTTTCCACAGCTTTTTCTCCACAGATGCTGCCAGACCAGCTTGGATTTTGTCCAGCAATTTCTGTTTTTGTTTCTGATTTCCAGCATCTGCAGTTCTTTATTTTTTGATAAGTTTTTCCACCCAGGCTCAGAGAATTGGTACAACAACAGTTTTCATGTAAGATAGTTTTTAAACTTGTTCTTGTTTAAGTTGAGTTCACATATCTGAGCGCTAGCATCAGTCACACAAACTGGTAGTTTACTACCAATCGCAAATGCATTCATGTCTCATTGTGAAGTTGAATTCGATGAGTACATTTATTTTGTGGCCTAAGCATCAGAAATAAAAATCATGGGAAATGTTTCTTCATGAAGAACAACTGCAACATCATTTATATTTGCATTTAATATCATGAAAATTCAAATGTCTTCAAGGATTTTATAAAATAAAGTTAGGCACCAACTCATGCAAGGATCTATTAGGAGAAGTGACCCAAATTCAGGCTAAGGGGAAGAGAGAGAAGTAGTGAGGTTGAGAATTCTACAGTTCAGGGCTTATGTAGCTAAAGACACGGCAGCTGGTGATGGAGTCATTAAAGTCAGGAATGTGTGAATTCGTATTGACGTTGCAATTTGTTGTGTGACCTTGTATCAGGACTGGCCTTCAGATGATATAAAATCCTCGGGTTCTGTTTCTCAGCTGTCTGATCCAAGCCAAAGAAACACCTGCAATTGCTTCTCTTATTGCTCCCACACAAGAGAGTGTTTGCTTTTACATGTATGCTGATGATATCCAGCCTTTACCACACTGGTTTTATTGGCTCCTCCTTTGTTGCTAACCCATCAGGCTGCTTGCCTCACCTGCAGTACTGGATGAGCTGACATTTCCTCTGATCAAATATTGAGAAGACCGAAGCTAACACTTTCAGTCTCCTCTCCCAATCAATTCCTTGATTCCTGACTCTCCTCTTGTTGACAGTTAATTTGAGATTAAGCCAATCTATCACAATCTTGGTGTCATATTTGATTTTGAAATGAGCTCCGGACCTCCTATCTGCAACATCACTAAGACCGATTTAGACCTCCAAAATGGATTGTCCAACTGCCCTATTGCAGGTTATTTGTTGTTGAAACCCCCATTCATACTTACATTGCCTAATTATTCCAGCACACGTTTGACTGATCTTCCTCATTCTATTTCCTTTGTAAACCTGAGGTAATCCAAAACTCTGCTCTCTATGTCTTAACTCATACTTAGTCCTGTTAATCAAAACCTGTCATTTTGTTTGATAATATTGTGAAGTGCTTTGGGACATTTTGTGACCTCTAAATTGAAATTATAAAGACTATACATTTTAAATTTTACTTTTTGATTCTGTATTATAAGGGGAAAGAGCTGTTCTTTAACTGAGTATTGTGGAATGAATTGCTGCACTTTTGGAAACAAGATAATGGAATAAGTTGATGGGTGGCATAGTGGCTCAGTAGTTTGAACTCCGTCTCAGTGCCAGGGGACCCAGGTTTAATTTCAGCCTTGGGTGGCTGTTTGTGTGGAGTTTGCATGTTCTCCCTATATCCGTGTAGGTTTCAGCATGTACTCTGGTTTCCTCCCACAGTCCCCCATGTGCAGGTGAGGTGGATGGCCATGCTAAATTGCCCTGTCGTGTCTAGGGATGTGCAGGCTAGGTGGACTAGTCATCATAAATGCAAGGTTGTAGGGATAGGGTGGGAGTTGTTGGGTATGGGTGGATGCTGTTTGGAGGGTCAGTGTGGACTCAGTGGCTGAATGGCTTCTTTGTGCACTGTAGAGATTCTGTAGATAGGATAGTGAAGAAGGCGTTTGGTATGCTTTCTTTTATTGGTCAGAGCACCGAGTACAGAAGTTGGGAAGTCACATTGCAACTGTAGAGGACATTGGTTCAGCCACTTACAGAATATTGTGTGCAGTTCTGGACTCCCTCCTATCGGAAAGATGTTGTGAAACCTGAAAGAGTTCAGAAAAGATTTTCAAAGATGTTGCCAGGATGAGCTATAGGCTGAAGCTGATAAGGCTGGGGCTGTTTTCCCTGGAGCGACAGAGGTTGACTGGTGACCTTATAGAGGTTTTTAAAATGATGAGCATGAATAAGTAAAATAGACAATGTTTTTTCCCTGGAGTGGGAGAGTCTAGAACTAGAGGGCTAGGTTTAGGGTGAGAGTGAAAGATTTAAAAGGGACCTAAGGGACAACTTTTTCACCCAGAGAGTGGTGCATGTGTAGAAAGAGCTGCCAGAGGAAGTGGTGGAGGCTGGTACAATTACAACATTTAAAAGGCATCCAGATGAGTATACAAATAGGAAGGGTTTAGAGGGATATGGGCCAAGTGCTAGCAAATGGGACTATAATAATTTAGGATATCTGGTCGGCATGGATGAGTTGGACCAAAAGGTCTGTTTCCATGCTGTGTGTCTGTAAGGTTCTATGACTCAATTAACTTATTGTGAGTTGTATTTATACTGGTGCTTTGCTTGCAGTAGGAGAGTTGAGGTAAGACAGCAAGGTACCATAGTGTGTGCAGAGAATAATTTGGCTGACAAAACACACAAGATTATGAATGAGTTTGTCAGGGTGGATGTCTCCACTTGTGGAGGAACGTTGAACTAGGTGACATATTTATGCAATAAGAGGACACTCATTTAAAACTGAAATGAGAAGGAATTTCTTTTCCAAAGGGGTTGTTATCTGGAATTCTCTACCCTCGAGAATTGTGGAGGCTAGTTCACTGAAGTTAGGTAAAGAATGTGTAAATAGGTAGGCTCTGGGTGTAGGTTTGCTTGCTGAGCTTGAAGGTTCGTTTTCAGACATTTCGTTACCATACTAAATAACATCTTCAATGAGCCTCCAGTTGAAGCACTGGTGGTGTAGCCCGTTTTCTATTTCTGTGTTGGTTTCCTTGGGTTGGTGATGTCATTTCCTGTGGTGACGGCATTTCCTATGGTGATGTCATTTCCTGTTCTTTTTCTCAGGGGATGGTAAATGGGATCCAAGTCAATGCATTTTGTTGATAGAGTTCCGGTTGGAATGCCATGCTTTTGGGAATATACAGACAACAAGCAAAACTAGTGTCATTTACAAAATACCTTGCAAGAACTATAACAAACGCTACATTAGAAAAACAGACAGAAAAATAGCTACCAGGATACATGAACATCAGCTAGCCACAAAACGACATGACCCACTCTCATCATTTACATGCAGATGAGGAAGGACACCATTTTGACTGGGACAACTCATCCATCTTAGGACAAGCCAAACAGAGACATGCATGAGAATTCCAAGAAACATGGCATTTTAACCGGAACTCTTATCAACAAACACATTGACTTGGATCCCATTCACCATCCCCTGAGAAAAAGAACAGAAAATGACATCACCACAGGAAACTACATCACCAACCCAAGGAATCCCAACCATATAAATAGAAAGTGGGCTACACCACTAGTATTTCAACCGGAGGCTCACTGAAGACATTATCTAGTATGGTGACAAAATATCTGAAAAAGAACCTTCCAGCTTAGCGAGCAAACCTACATCCAGAACCTCAAACTGAGCTACAAATCTTCTCAAAACTCGCAAAGATAGATAGGTATTTGAAATATTGAGGATTTGAGGGCTGTGCTGAACTAGGACAAAAGAGAAGTTGAGGACTGGGGAAGAGCAGCCATGGTCTTGTTGAATAGTGGGGCAAAGTTGAGGGAATAAATAGCCTACTCTTGCTCTTAGGTAATTGCAACCAGATTTGGTTTGAGCAAATATAACGGTGTGGATGCTGGAGGTTTTCAACCTGACAACAGCTCCTGATTCGCTTCTGGGCAGGTGAACAGCTTGAGTGTTTATAGTAGAGGCAGTAGTTCTGTATCTCTATCTGTCTGAGCTGGAAGCACTGAAAGCCTGAAGAAAGCCAGTTACTTTCCATCACCAGATGATGTAAGCAGTTACCTTTAACCAGTAAATAAGAGACTTTGTAATTAATGTATCAGTCTCATTGTGCCTCCTCCCTAGACATAGGGATTGAAGAGCAAAAGGTCTTGAGAAACAAATGGAATTGTTCATTCAACTCTGCGCACTGATGCTATTGAATTGTGTTTCTCAGTTTCTTTCCTCCACTCAAAACACCAATGTGTGTGTATATAATGTATATATGGGTGGGTGGGTGTAAGAGGGAGCAGGGTTTAAAAGTTTAGAATTTCAACCACTCAGACTATGTATCACTGGTTCATAGTTTTATTTACCTGTGGCTGTAACTTATCTATTTGTAATTAACAATAATTCCTGTTAAGTATGCGAACCAGGTCAATCTTGTTTACTCACCTCATTCCATCAGACAGGTAAATTGGAGACTTGGTATACTTTGATTACATCATTAACTTCTGAGGCCTTGCCCCTGGGCTTTTGTATTTTACAAGTGTGTCATTGTATTATATAATTGTAAGTTGTCATTTATTGTTACTGTGCTCACTAATCTGCATTGACTTGCTGTTAAGCTGTTTCTTGATTTTTGTCATTTTGATCTTTAATTTCAAATCTTCCATGGCCTCTCCCACAAACCTCATTGCTCTAACCAACTTGAATAGAGGTCCTTTCTGTTTAGGAATCTTTGCTTGTGTCTTGACTATAATGTTGAAACTGGCACGGCACTCCAAGAAAACACCATATCATCATGACTCAAATGAAACTCATTAATTTATAGTTGGAGCAAATGATGCCAATTTCAATTTCTGGTTTGTGTTTCTGAGTTAGAGACACCCATGGATACCACAGTTAAGCCTGTTGCTTTGGTCTTGATCATCATGGTTTAAAAAAACTGTGCTTGTGAACATTGAGCTTAAGAGGATTGGATTTTGTTCATGTAGCCTGCTGCCTAAAATTAGGAATGTAGGAGGGCACTTTGGCAAGCATTGAAGGTTTGTCAGCACTGAAGGACTGGCAGCTCACCAAAAATCGACCTTCAACAAGGGTCTGGGGAGAAAATTCATTTATGAAAACAGCATTAAAAATCAGCCTACTATCTGTTAGTTGTTCTTACTCACCACTGATGCTGGCAACTTCGTTATGGAAAACTGATTTTAACTGTTAGTGATGAAGTACAACAAATGCGTGTGTGTGTATTTAGGGGTTTAAAAGTAGATAAGAATTTCACCTAGTCAGATTGTATGTTATGGATTCATAACTTGGATGGTTCAGTACCTTCAAGGACAAACACCTTGCTTGATTGGCATCTATCCATTGTTGAACTATTGTTCATCCAGTTACTGAAGCAAGAAGTGGGAGTAGTCTGCCTGTTTGCCGCCTACCATGTTTATTTACATCTCATAGCTTATACACCAGCCTGTTCTCTCTCCTTCCTAACCAACTATCCCTACTGGTGAAAAACAGCACTTGTATATCTGTGGCAATGAGCATTAACTGATCACTATTACCTCATAACCATATGCAGGTTTATTCTTAAAGGGCCATCATTTGCAAGATTGTCATCTGCAAATCAAACATTCAGTCTTCCACCACAGGTAGAATGCGACTTCAGTGAGTACCCTTAACGTGCTGCACTGTAACAGCTCTCTAATTCTCTTGTCACAGCACTTAACAAACCTGTGAGCTCTATCATCTAGAAAGAGGTCAGCAGACTCATGGTAACACTGCCACCTTTAAGTTACTATTTAAGCTACACATTATTTTGATTTGGAACTATTATCACTGTTGCTTCATTGTCAAAGGGTTAACATGCTGGAACATGCCAGAAGCTTGGTACGTGTATCACAAGTGCAATGATTCAAACAGGCAACTCATTAACCATCCTCAAGGTCAGTTAGAGAATAGCAATAAGCTGCAACTCCTGTCTGTGTATCGAAACATTTTGTGTCTCATAGCAAACTAGGAAAGCCATTGCACTTGGCGCAGAAACTGGAAAATCACAGCTACAAGCTTCTTAATCATCATTACTTAGTAATACACCCACTGACATTCCTGAAGCGGGCATTTGAAAAAATTAAATGTACCTCCTATGTAGAAATGTTAGTTAATTATGAGAAATAAGTGGGGCTAGTTTCATGGTTGACATAGACCCGTCAATACAACAAGTCAGTTTCCATACTGTATGACTATGAATCCAGTCTGTCTAATTATAAAATACTATTGGTTAACATCTGGTGCTTAAAGCATTATTTATATTTGATTGACTTGGGAATTTTTATTTATATATTAGTGCAAATAATATAACAGCTTTATGTGCAGTCTGAAATGTCTTGCTTACTTATCGGCTCCTGAAAATGTATTGCGATTAAAGTTGTACAATTCTGAGTGGTACGATTGTGTAGAGTGTCTCGATATATTTGACTTGATCCTGAGTTTCGTGAGATAGATTAACTTGTTCAGTTTAGTGAATCTGAAAAGATTTCTGGTTCTGAAAGCTGTTGGAATGGAGATACATTTATCTAAATTTTAGTTCACAAGGGAACAGTCACTCCTAAAATGATTATGATATTAAAGACCTAACAGTGGCTGTTGAATGGAGGATTCAAGAAAATAAAGCAAGCTGCAATCAGAGTGTTGAGGATTAGAGATTTTAGACCTTCTAAACATTTCTGAACACTATTTTGGCAATTCATATTGTTGGATTATAGGCATAAATTTAGCTCAACTGTTGATCTTGAGTTTGTATGAACAAGCAATGCAATTAAACATTTATCAAAGAAGCCCTTTGTATCCAGTTCGACCTTTCAGATGGGCTCTTGTCGTCTTAAGGTGGCTTGTTTGTGAAGCCCATGCATTTTTGGATTAAAATGGTCATGTGCAGAGAGCATGTTTGTAGTTTCTTGCAATGACAGAAGCAGACCTTATTTGATTATAACTTATATTAGTAGCTCTAAATGCAGCCATATCTCAAAGAGCATTCATTTGAAAACATTTGCTTAAAATGCACAATAGTTGTAGCATAAGTATTTCTCGACTGAAATAAAAACAAAAAATGATAGGTATTCTAAACAAATCAGTGGATTTGAGGGAGAGAATCCGAGATAACCTGGTCTTTAGTCAGATCTTTGGAAGGTTAAAGATGTAACTGATTTTAGGCAAATACAAAAACACAGAATTGGGATAGAGGGAGGAAAGAACAAAAAGGAAGGTCTGTGATTGAATGAAAGGCAGAATTGGTGAAATGACAAAAGGGGTGATAATGATGCAAGTCTGAAGAGGCTAGTAATGGGACGAGTAAAATATGGGAAGAGAAACAGTTTGTGACAAAGTTTGAATACTTATCAAAACTTTATATGCAGTGGGCAGCATCTCTGCCTCTGAGGCAAAAGCTCTGGAATTGATGGTAAAGGAAGGTGTGTTCACAACATGGAAGTGGGGAGGCTGCAAAAAGATTTAGACAGGTTAGGAGAATGGGCAAAGAAGTGGTAGATGAAATACAACATGGGAAAGTGTGAGGTCATGCACTTTAGTAGGAAGATTAGAGGTATGGACTATTTTCTAAATGGGGAGAAAATTCAGAAATCTGAAGAGCAAAAGGACTTGGGAGTTCTAGTCCAGGTTTCTCTTAAGGTAAACTTGCAGGTTGAGTTGTTAGTTAGGAAGGCAGTACAATGATGTCATTCATCACGAGAGGACTAGTATATAAAATTAGAGATGTACTTCTGAGGCATTATAAGGCTCTGGTCAGACCACATTTGGACTACTGCAAACATTTTTGGGTCCCATACCTCAGGAAGGATGTACTGGGCCTAGAGCGGATCCAGAGGATGTTAATAAGAATGATCCAGGAATGAAAGGCTTAACATAGAGTTATAGAGATGTACAGCATGGAAACAGACCCTTCGGTCCAACCCGTCCATGCCGACCAGATACCCCAACCCAATCTAGTCCCACTTGCCAGCACTCGGCCCATATCCCTCTAAACCCTTCCTATTCATAAACCCATCCAAATGCCTCTTAAATGTTGCAATTGTACCAGCCTCCACCACTTCCTCTGGCAGCTCATTCCATACACGTGCCACCCTCTGTGTGAAAAAGTTACCCCTTAGGTCTCTTATATCTTTCCCCTCTCACCCTAAACCTATGCCCTCTAGTTCTGGACTCCCCCACCCCAGAGAAAAGACTTTGTCTATTTATCCTATCCATGCCCCTCATAATTTTGTAAATCTTTATAAGGTCACCCCTCAGCCTCCAACGCTCCAGGGAAAACAGCCCCAGCCTGTTCAGCCTCTCCGAGGATTCTGGGTCTATACTTGAATGAGCTTAGAAGGATGAGGGGGGATCTGATTAAAACTTTCAGAGTATTGAATGGTCTGGACAGAGTGGATGTTGGGAAGATGTTTCCATTGGCAGGAGAAATGAGGACCTGAGGGATCAGCCTTAGATTAAAGGGAAGACCTTTTTAGAATGGAGATAAGGAGAAATGTCTTTAGCCAAAGAGTGGTGAATCTGTGGAATTCATTAGCACAGAAGGCTGTTGAAGCCAAGTCATTGTGTATATTTAAAATAGATGTACGTCGAGTTTTGATTGCCAAGGGAATCAAAGGTTGCACGGAGAAAGCAGGAAAATGGGTTGCAAAATCTATCAGCCATGATTGAATGGCAGACTTGATGGGCCAAATAGCCTAATTTCTGCTCCTATGTCTTATGGTCTTATGGACTAATAGGGGAAGTACTAACTTGTAAATTCTTCCCAACATAAGCTGGTGATAGGAGCAGGAGAGATGCATGGTCAATCATCTGCAGAAGGCAACAGCAAGCTACTGCAGCACCTTGCCAAGCATAACCATAGACTGTTCTCAATCATGACCTTTCAGGGACTGATACTAGAACAGACAGAGAGCATACTCTTAGCAGCAACTGCTATCTGAAAAAAAAAACTAGCAATAATTGTGATTTGAAGTCTTTGGACTCAAATATTGAATGCTGAAATTGAATAAAATCAGGGGGAAAAGTTGCAAATAATCAGGAAATAAGTAAATAAAAGCAGTTCTTCCAGTGTCGGATTTAAGGATGCTGTTTCTGAAAAAGGGAAGAAAAAAATTCCTTCATGACCCAGCATGATGAATTATGTTACCAAATTGAGAAACAGTATCAAGATATTTGTATGTAGAAAAGTACTCACCTGTAATGGCAAATAATTGATATTCCAGTGTTAAAAGCAAGTTCATATAGTGCTTTTCACAATCTCATAACATCTCATAGTGCTTTATAGCCAATGAAATACTTTTCCAAATGTAGTCACTGCCTTAGTGTCAAAGTAGGTACTCAGTCCTGGCTGATCAAACATTTGGCTGTCTCTGATTGGGACTGCAACTTAATAACCTGGGAAACATCCATAATGGGGATAGTGGGCGGCACGGTGGCACAGTGGTTCGTGCTGCTGCCTCACAGCACCAGAGACCCAGGTTCAATTCCCGCCTCAGGCGACTGTGTGGAGTATGCACATTCTCCCCGTGTCTGCATGGGTTTCCTCTGGGTGCTCCGGTTTCCTCCCACAGTCCAAAAATGTGCAGGTTAGGTGGATTGGCCATGCTAAATTACACGATAGTGTTAGGTGCAGGGGTAAATGTAGGGCAATGGTCTGGGTGGGTTGCGCTTCGGCGGGTCGGTGTGGACTTGTTGGGCCGAAGGGCCTGTTTCCACACTCTAAGTAATCTAAAATCTAAAAACTGCAAGGACAGAATTGTTGTTGTTTAAAGGTAAGAAGTATAAAACAAAGTCTAAAGGTTAATTTAGGTTCTGTAGCATTAGAGTTTGTGAGGGTTTAATATTTTGGACTATGTCGACAACTCCCATTAGGATGATGTAAGAGAACTGATGTGAGAGAGACATGGAGAGAGAATGATTAGGCTTCAACACTATAAAACACATTGAAGTGAGCTCTGTATTGTTCCTTCAATTTATAAAAAATTGTTTGAACATAAAAAAAAGCTTGGTTTGTTCCTGTATAGAACAATCATTTGAAGGGTGTGTAAGTTTTAAACTTTTGTAATCAATATACTTTGTACTACAACAGAGGAGACAGAGGGTGGTGCTGAAGGCCTGTAATCAGCAGTGTTCCACAGGGATTGGTACTGGGGCTACTTTTGTTTGTCATTTATATAAATGATTTGGATGACTGTATAGGAGGTATGGTTAGTAAATTCGCTGTTGACACCAAAAATTGATGGTGTGGTCAGTGAAGAAGGCCATCTAAGAGTACAAAGAGATCTTGATCAATTTGGTTGATGGGCTGAGGAGTGGCAGATGGAGTTTAATTTGTATAAATGTAAGTCATTGCATTTTGTTTATGCAAACAAGGACTGGACTTAAGCAATTAATGGGCGGGCCCAGGTACATAATTTGTTAAAATTTGCATCACAGGCCAACAGGGTGGTTAGCACACTTGACTTCATTTCTCAGATGTTTGAGTATAGGAGTTAGGATGTCATATTGGACATTGGTGAGGTCTCTTCTGGAGTAGTATGTGCGGTTCTGGTCTTCCTGTTATAGGAAGGATATTATTAAACTGGAGTGCGTTCAGAAAAGATTTACCAGGATGTTGTCAGGAATAGAGGGTTTGAGATATAAAAATAGAATGGATAAGCTGGGACTTTATTCACTGGAGCATGGGAGGTTGAGGGGCAACCGTGTAGAAGTTTACAAAATCTTGAGGGGTGTCGATAAGGTGAATGATAGAGTCTTTTCCCTAAGATGGGGCAGTTCAAAACAAAGGGGCATATTTTTAAGGTGAGAAGTGAGATATTTCAAAATGACATGAGGGACAACTGTTTTACAAAGAAAGTGGTTCATGTGTGGAATGAAGTGCCAGAGGAAGTGACAGACACAGGTACAATTACAATGTTTACAAGACATTTGGATAAGTTCATGAATAGGAAAGGTTTGGAGGGATATGGGTCAAGCGCTGGCAGGTGGGACTATGGTTTAGAACATGGTTGACGTGGATTAGTCAGACCGCAGGGTCTGTTTCCATGCTGTATGACCCTATGAAATGGCCAATCCTAAGATGAGGATCTCTTCCTCATATTTCAATTGAGATGTAGAGGGCAGAGATGAGTTCAGTGGAGAATTAAAATGGCAAGTGACCAGAAGCCCAGGGTCATAATGCTGCACTAATTGACTAAACTGAGGTGTTAGTCAAATTGATCACCCAGCCTGCGTTTGAGAGCCTTTCGACAATCCCCATTGTAGAGGAGACCACACGTTGAGCAGCAAGTGTAGCATTCTGAATTGAATTGACCTGAAATATTAACTCTGTTTTCATATTTCCTTCTTCACTGCCTGACTTGCTGATGTTTTCTGATCTTATTTCAAATCTTAGGCATTGGTGTATTTAGTTTTGCTATTCTTGGAATTGGGTAACTGAACACGAGTTGAGAATTGAACATTGAGCTTTATGCTCTGTTCTTGCTTGCTTTTTGATCTTAATGCAGATTGGTGTATGCCAGAGAATTCCTAGAGGCCTGGCACTCCAACCACAGCGCCATAAACAAACACATAGATCTAGATGCAATCTATCAACCCCTCAGAAAATGAACAGGAAATGACATCACCACAAACCCCAGGAACCCCATCCAGGAGAAAGATATAAATAGAAAGCAGGAGACAATAGCTTCGCTTCACTTGGAGGTTGCCACTGATGATGTTACCTAGCCAGGTAATGAAACGTCTGGATATCAAACCTACAGCTCAGCGAGCAAACCTACACCCTAAATTGGTGCATGACTTGGTTAAGTTTTCCTGGTTGTTGAAATTTCTCAGTGGTTATAATTGAAGTCATTTGCTAAGATGTTAATTGTCAACCATTTGTGTGGAGTTGGAGTCCCATATAGCCCAGATCTGCAAGGGTGGCACATTGCCTTCTCAAACAAATATTTGAAATGAACAGTAGCTTTGGATCTATAAAACATTTATAATAGGATAAGACCTCTCAAGTCCCGTTACAGGAGTGTTATGAAGCAAAATTTGTCACGAAGCTGCAGAAGACGATATTAGGGAAGTTGGCAAAAAGATCCGTCAGTGTGCTCGGTTTGAATGACGGTCTTAAGAAGTGGAGAGGCTTAAAGAAGGAACTTCCTTTTACCCTTCAGCGTGGTCATTGGAATAATAATTTCAAAGATGATCAAGCAGCCAGAATCAGAGGTGTGCACCTATCTTGGAGCGTTGTTAACTTGGTGGAGACAACAAGCGGTAAGGATGGGCCAGGCCAGGCATGAATTGGAAATTGAAGATGAGAATTTGAAAATCCAAGAATTGCTTGACAAGAAGTTAGTGTATGTCAAGCACACAGGGATAAATGGTGAATGGGACTTGGCAGGAGCAAGGACACTGGCAGAAAAACTTTGCACTAGTTTATAGATGGTAGAATGTTGCAGGATAGCCAGTGGCACATTGGAATAGTCATGTCTAGTGTTACAAAGGCATAAATTAAACAAGTTAAATTTTTACTATAATCAACAACACTGACTTCTCTTTCTGCTATGACCCTCCAGGGATTTATCTTGGACTTCCTCATATCTCATCTGCATTCTGCCTCTTGGCAATATCCAAAAATACAGTGTTCTTTTCCACATGTATATTGATGAAATCCATTTCTATCTCATAACTGCTTCTTCTGATCCCTTTTCAAACTTGTCATACTGCTTGCCTAATCCAGTACGTACAGGCATGTGAATTGGGAACAGTTGTAGGCCACTCTCTCCCTCAAACCTGGTCTGCCATTCAGAAGGGTCAGGGTTGATATCATTACTGCATGTTCCTGCCAATCCTTGTAACCGTTCACCCCCTTATTAAGAAAATATGCTAAAAATGATCAATACTAAAAATATTTCCAATGCCTTTTGAGGGAGAAAGCTCCAAAGACTTTGCAATTCTTTGTCAGAAAAAGATTCTCCTCATCACTGCTTTAAATAGGCAACTCCTTATTTGTCAACAGTGAGCCCTGAGTTTGATTCTTCCACAAGAGGAAACATCCTTTCCACATCCACCCTGTCAAGACCCTTTGGAATCTGAAACATTTCAATCAAGTTGCCTCTCAGTCTTCCAAACTCGAGCAGTTGCAAGCCTTGTCTGTCCAACTTCTCATGTGTTAATCCACCCTTTCCAGGTTATAATTGAATAAACCTCTAAACATCTATTAGATAGGTCAAACTTTCTCTCGGTTAACTACTGGGAAACCTTGCCAACAGTTCCCATCACAAATGGGCTCCTTGTTTAGTGTCATAGTCAACAGGATTATTTGTAATTTCCAAGTGTATTCACCAGAAATTAGCTCACAAAAGCTTGGTTCAGTTTAAACAAGACCTAGTACAAAAACTGGCTCTTTTTAAAATGTAATATCGAAGAAGTTTGTTCTGCATATTTTAGTTCAAATTAATCATAGATGTAAAGTGACCAAGATTAGGACAGTATACTTTATCTCTTTTGTGTATTTTTTGTTTAGAATATTGAATTCAGTTCCTTGTTCAGAGCAAGGGTCTGAAGTAACTTGAATTATGATTGTAATAAGTTTGCACTTCCTTCTCCCCTCCCCCCGGAGAGAGTTCTGCTGAAATTAAGTTATGCAGTTGCGTGCTGCAGCCAGTTAGATTTTCACAGCTCTCACGGCGTCTGTGGTAGTATCATACTGGTGATATTTCTCATGCTTATTTAAGCACAGATGATTTTCTCAACTTGTACCCAGCTGTGCATTCTTTTCTGAGCCTCTAGCTAACCAAACAAGGAGCCACTCTGTTGGCTAAGAATTGTTAAATTGGACCGAAAGGCTCTCAAATGTATAAGGAACACAGAAATGGCAGTGGTGAGTATTGGTATTAACTAGTTTGAAATGCAGCATGTTTATTTGTGGCACAGGTAGCATTATGTGGAGCAATCATTTGGAGAATGTACCCAGTGTACACCGATCTATCAACAATAAGACTAGCAGTTGAATTCGATGCTTTTGTGGATGCTTTGGGGCTGATTTGTAGCAAATGTCTTTGGTCACATATAGCCAGTATGTTTCTGCTTTGTGGTTGGCCACTGTGAGGGAACTGAATTAACACATCAGAGGCACTGTCAGTAACTCAGAGATTCTTGAGCAATTGTGTTCCTGTTATACACAGTGCCCTTTACACTGTATTTGCCACAAACAGTAGTTGAGGCATGATCACTTGTTCGTTTTGAATCTGTCATTGGTTGATTTTTGTTAACCACATGTATTAAGGAATTTGGGACAAAATCGGTATATGGAATTAGGTGACAGATAATCATGATCTTTTGTTGAATTGCAAAAGGGCTAAATGTTCACCACCTCTTCTAATGTTCCACAGCTTAACGATAAATGTGTTGTTCGTTGTGATACTTGCTCAAGTGGATAATAAAAGCGCAAGGTTTTACCATGGTCAGCTGGTTGCTTATCTGTATTTTTGGATAGAGTTTGGGGACACTACTGTTAAACTTAATTGTGGAAGGAACAATATCCTAATCACAGTTGGGGTACTGGAAATAGTGCATGTATGGATAAATAGTTTTAAGCTATACCTCCTTTCCCAGCATTGTCAAATAACTTGTAACTTATTATAGTTCACAGATGATAATGCATGAACAGTTGACAATATCTGCTACTACTGCCTTCAAAGGCAAATTGAATGTGTCTGCAGGCATATTTTCAAAAATGTTAAAAAGATGGATGTAAATACTGCTGGTAAGCTAGCATTTGTTGCCCAGCGCTAATTGCCTTTGGTAATCTTTGAACCTCCACAGTCTACATGGTGCTGAATGGTGTTTCAGAATTTTGATGCATTGACAGTGAATGACATTGTTCCAAGTCAGGATGGTGTGTGGCTTGGAAAGTTCCCAAACTTCTGCTGCCTATTTATTTGTGGTAAAGTTTATGTTTTGGAAGATGCTGTTAAAGAAGCCTTGTATATCTTACACATTGTTGCCATTGCATGTACTGGCAGAGGGGGTGAAGGTGATGAATGGGATGCCAGCCAAGTGGACTGCTTTATCTTGGATAGTATCAAACTTCTTGAGAGTTCTTGAAGTTCACCATCCAGGCAAGTCATGAGTTTCCATCATCCTCCTGACATGTACTTTGTGGATAGTGGTGTGGGATTTGAGAAGTAAAGAGTTGAATTAATTGTCACGGGATTCCTAACCTCTAACCTGCTCTTGTAGTCTACATTTGTATAGCTACGTTGATAGTAGTTACCGCTGATGCAGCATTCTAAGATCTGGGTTGTGATCTCTATCATACAGACTGAGGGAAATATGTTGGTGAAACATATCAACAATAGATGTTGTCTGGTATCCAGTGGTTCATGAAATTCAAGAAAAACTGCTTGAATTAATTTGGATTTATTTTATAGTGCTTCTCTCAAGAACCTTAGAATTTGATATGATTGGTAATGTGCAAATACAAGGAAAGTTGTAGATAAAGAGTCAGAAACACCCTTCGGTCCAACTCGTCCATGCTGACCAGCTATCCCAACCTAATTTAGTCCCATTTGCCAGTACTTGGCCTATATCCTTCTAAACCCTATTCATATACCCATCCAGATGCCTTTTAAGTGCTGTAATTGTACCAATCCATGGCCGTCATGATGTTATAAATCTCGAAGTCCACCCCTCAGCCTCAGATACTCTAGGGAAAATAGTTCCAGCCTATTCAGCCTCTTCCTAAAGGTCAAACCTTCCAACTCGAGCAACATCCTTGTAAATCTTTTCTGAACGCTTTCAAGTTTCACAACATTCTTTTTTACCAGGGAGAACAGAATTGCACACAACATTTCATAAGTGGCTTTACCAATGTCCTGTACGGGTGCAACATGATCTCCCAACTCCTCTTCTCATTGCACTGACCAATACAGGAGAGCATAGCAAACATCTTCTTGACTATTCTATCTAACGTGACTCCACTTTCAAGGAACTATCAATCTGCAGTCCAAGGTCTCTTTGTTCAGCAACACTCCCCTGGACCTTACCATTCAGTGTATAAGTCCTGCCCTGAATTGCCTTTCAAATGTAGCACCTCGCATTTATCTTGATGAAACACCATCTGCCACTTCTCAGCTCATTAGCCCATTTGGTCAAGATCCTGTTGCACTTTGAGGTAACCTTCTTTGCTGTCCACTGCACCTCCAATTTTAGTGTTCTCTGCAAACTTAGTAACTATACCTCCTATGTTCACATCCAAACCATTTACATAAGTGATGAAAACCATTGGATACAGCACTGATCTTTATGGCGCACCACTGATCACAGGCCTCCAGTCTGAAGGGCAATCCTCCATCCTCCGTCCTCTGTCTTCTACCTTTGAGCCAATTGCGAATCCAAATGGCTAGGTCTACCTGTACTCCATGTGCTCTAACCTTGCTAACCAGTCTACTATGAGAAACCTTGTCAAAAGCCTTACTGAAGTCCATATAGAACATGTCCACTGCTCTTTCCTCATCAGTTCTCTTCATTACTTCTTCAGAAAACTGAATCCAGTTAGTGACACATGATTTCCCATGCACATGACTATCCCTAATCAGTCCGTGCCTTTCCAAAATACATGTACATCCTGTCCCTCAGGATTCCCTCCAACAACTTGCCCACCTCCGATGTCAGGCTCACCAGTCTATAGTTCCCTGGCTTTTCCTCACCATCTTTCTTAAATAGTGGTAGCCCGTTAGCCAACCTCCAGTTTTCCAGCAACTTACCTGTGATTATCAATGCTACAAATACCTCAGCAAGGGACCAACAATCACTTCCCTAGCTTCCCACAGAGTTCTAGGGTACATCTGATCAGGTCTTGGGGATTTATCCACCTTTATGTATTTTACGACATCTAGCACCACTGCCTCTATAATGTGGACAATTTTCAAGATGTCACCATCTATTCCCCACATTCTATATCTTCCATATCCTTCTCCACAGTATACACTGATGCAAAATACTCATTTAGTATCTCCCCCTCACCTGCGGTTCTAACATAGGCTGTCTGTTGATCTTTGAGCAGCCCTATTCTCTCCCTGGTTACCCTTTTGTCCTTAAAATATTCATAAAATCACTTTGGATTCCCCTTAATTCTATTTACCAAAGCTATCTCGATGCCTGTTTTTGCCCTCCTGCTTTCTCTCTTAAGTATACTCCTACTGCCTTTATACTCTTTTACAAATTCACTCGCTCTTTGTTGTCTATATCTGACATAAGCATCCTTCATTTTCTTGACCAAAATCCCAATTTCTCTAGTCATGCAGCATTCCCTGTACCTACCAGCCTTGCCTTTCACCCTAACAGGAACATACTGTCTCTGGACTCTTATTATCTCATTTTTGAAGGCTTCCCATTTTCCAGCTGACCCTTTACCTGTGAACATCCAGTCCCAATCAAGTTTTGAAAGTTCTTGTCTAAGACCGCCAAAATTGGCCTTTCTCCAATTTAAAGCTTTAACTTTTAGATCCGTTCTGTCCTTTTACATCACTATTTTCAAACTACTAGAATTATGGTCGCTGGCCCCTAATTGCTCCCCCACTGACACCTCGGTGACTTGCCTTACTTATTTCCCAAGAGTAGGTCAAGTTTTGCACCTTCTCTTGTAGGTACATCCACATACTGCATGAGAAAATTTTCTTGTACACACCTAACAAATTCTTCTCCGTTTAAACCCTTAGCATTGCGGCAGTCCAAGTCTACTCTTTGGAAAGTTAAATCCCCTACCTAACCACTCTGTTATTCTTACAGATAACTGAGATCTTACAGGTTTGTTTCTCAATTTCCCATTGACTGTTGGAGGAGGACTGGGGTGGAGGGGGGGGGTTCTATAAGCCCAATAAGGTGATTATCCTTTTCTTATTTCTCAGTTCCACCCAAATAACTTCCCTGGGAATTTTCGGGAATATCCTCCCTTAGTACAACTGTATCGCTATCCCTTACCAGAAATGTCACATCCCCTCCTCTCTTGCTCCCCTTTCTATCCTTCGTGTAGCATTGTACCAGCTGCCAGTCCTGTCCATCCCTGAGCCATGTTTCTGTAATTGCTATGATATCTCAGTCCCATGTTCCTAACAAGGGGTCTTCCCTGTCAGGCCTCTTGCTTTGAAATAAATGTATTTTAATTTATCAGTCCTTCCTCATTCTCTGCTTTGTTCCTAACTGCCCTGACAGTTCGACTTGCTCCCTTTCTCAATTGTATCAGCCTCAGACTGATCTCTTTCCTTGCTATCTCCCAAGTAGCTCTAACAAATCTCCCTGCCAGTAAATAGTCCCCTTCAAATTCAGGTGCAATTCGTTCTTCTTACACAGGTCACTTTTATCCCAGAAGAGATTCCAATGATCCAAAAATGTGAATCCTTCTCCCTTGCACCAACTCCTCAGCCACGAATTCACCTGCTCTATCCTCCTATTCCGACCCTCACTAGCTTGTCGTACCAGGAAGGAATCCAGATATTACTACCCTTGAAGACCTTTTTTCCAAATTCCTGTCTAACTTTCTATATTCTCCCTTTAGAATATCATCCTTTTCCCTTCCTATGTCATTAGTTCCAATGTGGTGTACAATGACCTTTGAGAATATTCTGCACACCTTCCGAGATATCCTTGATCCTGGCACCAGGGAGGCAGCACACCATTGTGATTTTTCACTGTCAGCCGATGAAAGGTCTGTCTGTGCCTCTGACGAGAGAGTCCCCTATCACAAATGATCGTGTGGAACCTGACATATCCTTCGTTACATTAAGGCCAGTCTCTATATCAGAGACTTGGCTGTTTGTGCAACATTCCCTGAGAGTCCATCACCCCCTATATTTTCCAAAAACAGCGTACTTGTTTGAAATGGGGATAGTCACAGGAGACTCCTGCACTGCTGCCTCACAGCGCCAGAGACCCGGGTTCAGTTCCCGACTCAGGCGACTGACTGTGTGGAGTTTGCACGTTCTCCCCGTGTCTGCGTGGGTTTCCTCCGGGTGCTCCGGTTTCCTCCCACAGTCCAAAGATGTGCGGGTCAGGTGAATTGGCCATGCTAAATTGCCCGTAGTGTTAGGTAAAGGGGTAAATATAGGGGTATGGGTGGGTTGCGCTTCGGCGGGTCGGTGTGGACTTGTTGGGCCGAAGGGCCTGTTTCCACACTGTAAGTAATCTAATCTAATCTAATCTAATCTGCCTCCTTGTCCTACCTTTCCTGGTGGTAACCCATCTATCTGATTGTATCTTTGGTTTTTCTCCCTTCCAATAAATGCCATCCATCACACTCCCTAGTTCCTGTAAATTCCTCCTTGCATGTAACTGCCGCTCCAACCGATCCATGCAATTTGATACTTGATAGAGATACTTGAACTCTGACAGCAAAGGCAATAGCTGTGCATATTCACTGCTGCTGGATTAGTGGTGCTGGAAGAGCACAGCAGTTCAGGCAGCATCCAAGGAGCTTCGAAATCGACGTTTCAGGCAAAAGCCCTTCATCAGGAACAAAGGCAGTGAACCTGGAGCGTGGAGAGATAGGCTAGAGGAGGGTGGGGGTGGGGAGAAAGTAGCATAGAGTACAATGGGTAAGTGGGGGAGGGGATGAAGGTGATAGGTCAGGGAGGAGAGGGTGGAGTGGATAGGTGGAAAAGGAGATAGGCAGGTAGGACAAGTCCAGACAAGTCATGGGGACAGCGGTGAGCTGCAAGTTTAGAACTAGGGTGAGGTGGGGGAAAGGGGAAATGAAGAAACTGTTGAAGTCCACATTGATGCCCTAGGGTTGAAGTGTTCCGAGGCGGAAGATAAGGCGTTCTTCCTCCAGGCGTCCGGTGGTGAGGGAGCGGCGGTGAAGGAGGCCCAGGACCTCCATGTCCTCGGCAGAGTGGGAGGGGGAGTTGAAATGTTGGGCCACGGGGTGGTGTGGTTGATTGGTGCGGGTGTACGGAGATGTTCCCTTAAGCGCTCTGTTAGGAGGCGCCCAGTCTCCCCAATGTAGAGGAGACCGCATTGGGAGCAACGGATACAATAAATGATATTAGTGGATGTGCAGGTAAAACTTTGGATGTGGAAGGCTCCTTTAGGGCCTTGGATAGAGGTGAGGGAGGAGGTGTGGGCGCAGGTTTTACAGTTCCTGCGGTGGCAGGGGAAAGTGCCAGGATGGGAGGGTGGGTTGTAGGGGGGCGTGGACCTGACCAGGTAGTCATGTAGGGAACGGTCTTTGCGGAAGGTGGAAAGGGGTGGGGAGGGAAATATATCCCTGGTGGTGGAGTCTGTTTGGAGGTGGCGGAAATGTTGGCAGATAATTTGGTTTATGCGAAGGTGAGCACCAGGGGCGTTCTGTCCTTGTTACGGTTGGAGGGGTGGGGTCTGAGGGCGGAGGTGTGGGATGTAGATGAGATGCGTTGGAGGGCATCTTTAACCACGTGGGAAGGGAAATTGCGGTCTCTAAAGAAGGAGGCCATCTGGTGTGTTCTGTGGTGGAACTGGTCCTCCTGGGAGCAGATCCGGCGGAGGCGGAGGAATTGGGAATACGGGATGGCATTTTTGCAAGAGGTAGGGTGGGAAGAGGTGTAATCCAGGTAGCTGTGGGAGGTGATGAGGTTTATAGAAAATGTCAGTGTCAAGTCGGTCATCATTAATGGAGATGGAGAGTTCCAGGAAGGGGAGGGAGGTGTCAGATTTAAAGTCAGGGTAAATTTAAGGTCAGGGTGGAATGTGTTGGTGAAGTTGATGAATTGCTCAACCTCCTCGCGGGAGCACGAGGTGGCGCCAATGCAATCATCAATTTAGCGGAGGAAGAGGTGGGGAGTGGTGCTGGTGTAATTACGGAAGATCGACTGCTCTACGTAGCCAACAAAGAGACAGGCATAGCTGGGGCCCATACATGTGCCCATGGCTACCCCTTTGGTCTGGAGGAAGTGGGAGGATTCAAAGGAGAAATTGTTAAGGGTGAGGACCAGTTCAGCCAAACGAATGAGAGTGTCGGTGGAAGGTTATTGTTGGGGACGTCTGGAGAGGAAAAAACGGAGGGCTTGGAGGCCCTGGTCATGGCGGATGGAGGTGTAGAGGGATTGGATATCCATGGTGAAGATGAGGCGTTGGGGGCCGGGGAAACGGAAGTCTTGGAGGAGGTGGAGGGCATGGGTGGTGTCTCGAACGTATGTGGGGAGTTCCTGGACTAGGGGGGATAGGACAGTGTCGAGGTAGGTAGAGCTGAGTTCAGTGGGGCAGGAGCATGCTGAGGCAATGGGTTGGCCAGGGGGTCAGGCTTGTGGATCTTGGGAAGGAGGTAGAACCGGGCAGTGCGGGGTTCCTGGACTATGAGGTTGGAAGCTGTGGGTGGGAGATCTCCTGAGGTGATGAGGTTCTGTATGGTCTGGGAGATGATGGATTGGTGATGGGGGGTGGGGTCATGGTTGAGGGGGCAGTAGGAAGAGGTGTCCTCGAGTTGACGTTTGGCTTCAGCGGTGTAGAGGTCAGTGCGCCAGACTACCACTGCGCCTCCTTTATCCGCTGACTTGATGGTGAGATTGGGATTGTGGCAGAGGGATTGGAGGGCTGCGCGTTGTGAGGGTGAGAGATTGGAGTGGGGGAGGGAGGTAGACAGGTTGAGGCGGTTAATGTCCCGGCGGCAGTTGGAAATGAAGAGGTCAAGGGCAGGTAATAGGTCAGCGTGGGGTGTCCAGGTGGATGCAGTGTGTTGGAGGTGGGCGAAGGGGTCCTCGGAAAGTGGGCGGGAGTCCTGATTGTGAAAGTAAGCTCGGAGGCGGAGGCGAAGGAAGAATTGTTCGACGTCAATGCATGTATTAAATTCATTGATGCGTGGACGGAGGGGGATGAAGGTGAGTCCTTTGCTGAGGACTGATCGTTCGTCCTCAGTGAGGGGAAGTTCTGGAGGGATGGTGAAAACCCGGCAGGGCTGGGAGCTGGGATCTGGTGTGGGTGTAGAGCTGGGAGTGGGGGCGGAACCTGGAACTGGAGTGGGTGTGATGGTGGGGGGAATGGGGATGGAGTCATGAGCAGGGGTAGTATTCCCCTCGGGGTTCTGGGAGGTGGGGATAGTGACAGTGGGGTCTATGGGGGGCAAGTAAGCAGAATGTAGGTGAGTGGCGCTGGTGGGGGCGGAAGTGGTGGTGACAACGGCAGTTGGGGTGTCGGACGTCACTGAGCATGTGGCATCAGCGATGATGTGAGGGGTGGAAGTGATGTCACGTGTGATGCATGAGGAATTGTGAGGGGTGGAAGTGGTTGTGGGAGTGGCCATGATGGGGGCGGAAGTGATATCATCAATCAGCTGCATCATCCGCATGGCTAATGGCGGAATAGGTTCCGAGGCCAGGGGAATCTTCTGGAGTGTTTGAGGAGTGCTGGTTATGGAGGGGGATGGATAAAAGTTTGTTGTATTTACAGTTTTTGATGTTTGAGATGGAATTGAAATACTGTTTGTTGAGAGTATGAATTCTCAACAGTGACTGGGCGCCTCCTAGCAGAGCGCTTTAGGGAACATCTCCGGAAACCTGCACCAATCAACCACACCGCCCCGTGGCCCAACATTTCAACTCCCCCTCCCACTCTGCCGAGGACATGGAGGTCCTGGGCCTCCTTCACCGCCGCTCCCTCACCACCAGACACCTGGAGGAAGAACGCCTTATCTTCCGCCTCGGAACACTTCAACCCCAGGACATCAATGTGGACTTCAACAGTTTCCTCATTTCCCCTTCCCCCACCTCACCCTAGTTCTAAACTTCCAGCTCACCACTGTCCCCATGACTTGTCCGGACTTGTCCTACCTGCCTATCTCCTTTTCCACCTATCCACTCCACCCTCTCCTCCCTGACCTATCACCTTCATCCCCTCCCCCACTCACCCATTGTACTCTATGGTACTTTCTCCCCACCCCCACCCCCACCCTCCTCTAGCCTATCTCTCCATGCTCCAGGCTCACTGCCTTTATTTCTGATGAAGGGCTTTTGCCTGAAACGTCGATTTCGAAGCTCCTTGGATGCTGCCTGAACTGCTGTGCTCTTCCAGCACAACTAATCCAGAATCTGGTTTCCAGCATCTGCAGTCATTGTTTTTGCGCCATATTCACTGCTGTGTCAGACAACAGTGTCAGTTTCTTTCTCTGACCATGTGGTCACTGCCTTTGTCTCTCTTCCTCCTTTTTAAAGTGCTGATGATTTGATCTTTTTTCCCTAAAATTCCAAAGCAATGCAACAGCTTATAAAACAGTAATTACTGCAGGAAATCACCTGCCACACCTCTAATACCTCAAAAAAGGAACATCTCTTCACAGCCACAACTTTTTCCCATCCTCTGTCTTGATGTATTTCCAGCTCGCTGCTGAAGATTTTGATACCATCATTAACAGTTGGCCTCAGTATTACGACCATAAGACATAGGAGTAGAAATTAGGCCATTCAGCCCGTTGGGTCTGCTCTGCCATTCAATAATGGCTGATTTGTTTCTCAACCCCATTCTCTCACTTTCTCTCCATAACTATTGATCCCCTTGATACTCAAGAACCTATCTATCTCGGTCTTAAATATACTCAATGACCTGGCCTCCAATGAATTCCATGGATTCATCACTGTCTGCCTGAAGAAGTTTTTCCTTCTCTCTGTTCTAAAAGGTCTTCCCTTTAATCTAAGGCTGTGCTCTCAGGTCCTAGACTCTCCTACCAATGGAAACATCTTCCCATCAACCACTCTGTCCAGGCCATTCTGTATTCTGTATGTTTGAATTAGATTCCCTCCCTCATCCTTCCAAACTCCATCAATTATTAACCCAGAGTCCTCAAACGTTCCTCATATGTTAAGCTTTAAATTCCTCGGACCATTCTTGTGAACCTCCACTGAACATGCACTGGGGCCAGCGCATCCTTCCTGAGATATGGGGTTCGAAACTGTACACAATAGTCCAAATGCGGTCTGACCAGAGCCTTAGAGACCCTCGGAAATACATCCCTGCTTTTATATCTAGTCCTCTCAAAATAAATGCCAACATTGCATTTACCTTCCTAACTCCTGACTCAACCTGCAAGTTTACCTTGACAGAATCCTGCACTAGAACTTCCGAGTTGCTTTGACTTCAGACTTCTGAATTTTCTCCCCATTTAGAAAATAGTCTCTGCCTCTATTCTTCCTACCAAAGTGCATGACCTCACACTTTCCCACATTGTACTCCATCTGCCACTTCTTTGACCACTCTCCTAACCTGTCCAAATCCTTTAGTAGCCTCCCTGCCTCCTCAATGCTACCTGACCCTCTCTCTATCTTTGTAACATCTGCAAACCTAGCCAGAATGACCTCAATGCATTAATGTGTAAAGTGAAAAGTTGACCCAACACTGAGCCTCGCAGAACACCACTTGTCACCATCTGCCATCCTGAGAAGGATCCTTTTATTCCCACTCTCAGCCTTCTGCCAGACAGCCAAGCTTCTATCCATGCTAGTACCTTGCCTCTGACATCATAGGCTCTTATCGTACTCTGTAGCCTCCTGTGTGGCACTTTGTCAACGGTCTTCTTGAAGTCCAAGTAGATAACATCTTTTTCATGGGTCGCAAGAAATTTGCTGTGATTCTTGCTCCTGATTTTCATCCAGAGGTTTTCTGCTTGAAAATGCATGTGTGTGATATTCAAATGCAGGTATTATCAACTCAACTGTATTGGTGCAGTTTTCAAATAGTTTACTTTCTTGACTCAGTTGCAGAGTCTGGCCACCATTTGTGAAACTATTTCATTTAGACTAGTTGTCTTTGAACAAGGAGAACCCAATCTCCAATGACAGATTTCTGCAATCAGCAGATGTTGTCTGTGCTGATTTTTAGTCTTAGACAATTAATGTGTTTTTAAAAAGACAGATCTTCAATATTAGTGGTGCCATGAACAAAGAAATAAAAAGTTTTTAATGTTTTGGATTGCACCAAAAAGCAAATGAAAATAAATTCCTTCTGAGAAGCAAGAAAATACGTGTTTGTTATCAATTAGTATTGCAATCAGAAGTCCAGGATAGTAGTCAGTTACTGCCTCATTATCCAGTTTCATATTCTGCCATTGTACTGCTCTGCCCTCAACCATAAAATGTAACGATTGGCCATAAACTTGGTGTATTTTTACAGCAATCTTGGCACTATGACTGATATGAGCTTTTTATTTAATTAATTGAATTTAAATTCCCCAGATGTTTTGATGGAAATTAAACACTTCTTTCCAGATCATTAAACCATTCATCTGTATTTCTACTAACCCAGAAATACAACCTTCAAATTATTGCTAAGTACTGATGGAGGTGTGCAGGGTATATTGTAGAATATAAAATTTCACTTTTATGAGACAAAATGCCTAACAATAGAGACTGAAAGAATGTCCAGTGCTTTACTCAGGTGTTTGTTTCTTATAGAGTTACTCAATCAAGCTGTATCTGGAGGATTCCCACCTCAATTTTTATGGCTATCGAAGTATAGACAAAAGAAAGGTTTCCAGTTGCACAGATCCCTGCGGATGGAACATGCAAATTGTCCTTCATCCTCGACTAGCCAAAAAGGTAAGAAGATTATCCATAAAATAAGCGGAAAAGTCCTTTCAAACTTTACTATGTTTCTGCTAACTTTCCCGCATCCTATTTTGAAAGGGCTGATTGTGTTTCCAGTATCATCCCATTGTGAATGGGTACATTGAGTCTAGATTCCGAGTAAATAGGTTTTTCAAGTGCAGGAGAGCATCAACTTTGATTATCCTGTTCCCTGATATAATCAGGAATTTAAGCTCCAGCTGACATAACTCCACATAACCTAGAGATTCTGTTGTTGATTAGAGTTCTCTGAATACCATTTCTAGCTGAAATCTTTTAACTTGGATTAAGGATTGGATTTGAGAGTTTCCTGAGCTGTATGCTGAATTATGTTTTGCTGCCCAGAATTGTACTAGTTGATGACATTCAGTGATGCTTAGTATTGAATTATAGTTACATATTTTCAGAGTAAATCTGACACGACAAATCAAATACATACTATATGAAATTGAGGACACTTGATCAAACAGCTGAGATCAGTTAGTTTCTGTATTTCATGGAGGAAGGCTTGTGTTTGGATTATGGAAGATGCATTGAGTCTGGAAGTATTAGAATAATAGAAGGTTACTTCACAGAATTCTGCTGCTTGATACATCGCATCTGCAATGTTACTCTTTTTGCACATGCTGACTACTGTCTGCACACCCTTAGATATTTCTTTTTGCTTAAACCAATTATCTAATTCAATTTTAAAAGAACACTTATTGTTCAACAATGTTTTTGTGGCTGTGAATTCCACAGTCTGTCTACTTTTGTGGATTTCTTGGACTGGAACTTGGAACAGTGTGGCATTGTCAAATCCAGGCACTGAGTATTGTTACAGTGATTGGATTACATTATTTTAAAATTATGATACTTTTTAAATTTGTACATCCAACACACTTGATGGTACCTTTTGTCTCCCTGGCAATGTGTTGGACACCATTATGATATCACATACCATCATTGTGACTTTATAGCATCATATAATGCTCATTCAAGCTACCTATTCTCAAATCAAAGTTGAAGATGCTCTTCAGCTATCCATTCAGGTAAAGGTGAAGCAAATAACTGAACTACAAGTTACCCTATTAAGGAATTCTTTTTATTTGTAAAGCTGTTAGTGACTTGTAAATCCCAATTTCCACAATGTTATGTCTAATTTTAAAAGCAGATACATTTTGTTTTGCTAGTGGAGTTTTGCAATTTTCCTCGTTAGTTTTGTAATGGCTGATTCTCTCCTTTTTTTACTCGATCATTTCCATTTTAGAACTCTCAACTGTTAACCAATATTTTACCAAATTATGGCAGTGTAGGCTCAAAGGAACAAATTGCTTACTCCTGCACCCAAGTCCTGTGCTTTCGTGTTTTTGTGTGTCTTTTGTGTCAAGACCTGAGCAAATTGAAAGAAATATCAAATAATTAGGCTGTTGTTTTTCTGGCAGAATATAAATTTATTTTATTTTACTGGATTTGATCTTGACTTAGTGCATTAATCTGAAATATTTATGAAAGCAAGGCAGCAGATTGTTTGGCATCTCGCTTGCTTTTTATGTTGTTTAGAGGTAGAGATTTATAAAGACTGCTGACCAGTAATTACCCATTTCGCACTCTTGGACAAAGTCAAGTTCTATCCCAGTTACTTTATCCTATAAACAGATGATTTATATGCATGTACAGTCAATTAACCCCAATTAGCAAGGGAGGACTAATCCAACAGAGTGATGTGCAGATGTTCTTATGTGGATCAGATTACAAGTTTAACTTTACTGCATTTGCTACATAGTCTTTGGAGTTTCATTTAGGTGTAGGTGCAGCTATTTGATCTGTCCAAAATCTATGGTTATCCAATTTATACCGTATTTATATTGACAAGGGTGAATCTAATACCTATATGTAATAATCTTTCACAGTCAGTTTTAGAAAAAAAAAAGTGATAGCCTACTATGTTAATGATGTGCCCTAAATTAGTGTTAAGCATTTATTCTGGAAATGGCTGAAATTTAAGGCTGGTAGCCAAGTTTAAGACTGCCAACAAATTGACAAGCTCTCATACTTTAAAAAAGCATTTAGAAATGGTAACAGAGATACATGAGCTCGCAATAAATGGAGGACTTAGGAAAGGAATTATGTTAAGACATAGGTGATGGAAAATATAACAGAAGACTAGATGAAAGACAGTGATTTAAGAAAAATGAAAGTGTATGTGAAGATTACTGAAGTCCATCAACAGCACAACAGAATGCAGCTAAGTAAAGTATAAAGTACTCAAAAGTTAGTTTAAGAATATTTTCATAATTTTCATTTAGTTTCTTGAGCCATGAAAATGCTTTTATTGCAGTGATGAGTACCTTGACAGAAATCAGGCCTTGTGTTCAGCTTGGAGTATTTTGTTTAAAATTAAAGGTACCCTCTTTGGCATGTTTGTCCCTGAAGAAATATTTTACCATTTGTAAAAACTTCACTCTCCCCTTTTGAGTTCTTTATCTTAAGGACTTTTTCACCTATGTATTTGATACATATGTGAAGTCTTTAAGCAGTTTCCAGCAGTATAATTTATGAGGCAGCCTAAGAAGGATAGTGTATATGCTGTTTAAAGTTCAAATGGTTTGGATGTAATAAAGCTGAAAATGTGTTGCTGGAAAAGCGCAGCAGGTCAGGCAGCATCCAAGGAACCGGAGAATCGACGTTTCGGGCATAAGCCTTTCTTCAGGAATGTTCTTCAGCCCTTCTTCAAGCCCTTCTTCGGGCTTATGCCCGAAACGTCGATTCTCCTTTCCTTGGCTGCTGCCTGACCTGCTGTGTTTTTCCAGCAACACATTTTCAGCTCTGATCTCCAGCATCTGCAGTCCTCACTTTCTCCTGTATGTAATAAACTAACGTTGACTGACATATTAAAATAAATCGCCAATCAGCATTTGCATTAGAGACATTGCAACTCTCCAAGTGCTACTCTATTGATGAAAAAACTGAAGGACTGAATCTTGAGTGTAGACTTCCCATAATGGATAAAAAAGCAAAATACTAAAGCTGCTGGAAACCTGGATAAATAGTACAGAAAATTACAGAATATAGAAAAACCCCTTGGGTTCCCTTTTAAATCTTTCTCCTCTCACCTTTAACCTTCGGCCTCTAATTTTGGACCCCCCTACACTGGGTAAAAGACCTTGGCTACTTACCTCATCTGTGCCTTTCATGATTTTATGAACTTTGATAAGATCACCCCTCAATTTTCAGTGCTCCAGGGAAAAAGGTTCCAGCCTATCCAGTCTCTCGTTATAACTCAAACTTTCCAGTCCCGGCAATATCGTTGTAAATATTTTCTGTACACTTTCCAGTTTAACAACATTCTTCCTCTAGCAGGGTGACCAGAATTGTACCCAGTGTTCTAAAAGTGCTCCCATCAATGTCTTGTACAGCTGCAACATGATATCCCAACTCGTATACTCAATGTTTTGATTTATTTCCAACATTTGAATGAAAGATTTTAAATGTCTTTATCTCTGCATTAAGTACTTAATCAAATTTCACTTAAATCATTCAGTGTAGTGCTTTCCAGGGTAAACTGATATAAAACTGTAAAAGGAGCAAAGGTAGCTCATTTAAACCATGGACTCCGCTCAGCTATCAATGAGATCATGACCTGATAATCCTCAACTCCATTTTCCTGCCTTTATCCCATAACCCTTGATGCCCTTACTGTTAATCTGTCTTTCTTAGCCTTGAATATTCTTAATAACTCAGCCTCAACAGGCCTCTGCAGGAAAGAATTCCACAAATTCACTATCCTTTGAGAGAGGAAAAAAGTCCTCCTCGTCTCCATGATTCTACCATCTGGTCCAGACTCTCCCACAGAAGGAAACAACCCACCAATCTCCCTAAGAATCTTGCATGTTTCAATAAAGTCTCCTCTCATTCATCTAAATTCCTGCTGAGTGCAAGCCCAATCTTCTCATAAACAAATTCCCTCATACTTGGGATCATCCTAGTGATCCTTCTTTGGTCAATATTGGTATGCCAAAGCTGTTTACAGTGTTCCAGGTGTGGTCTGACGAGTGTTTTTGATTGTATTAGCAAGACCTCCCTATTTTTGTACTCTATGATCTTAGTCATAAAGGGCTACAGTCCATTTGCCTTGGGAGATATCTATCAGTGCATCTGCTATTTCTGTAGCTATTTTTAATATCCTAGGATGTATCACAATAGGTCCTTGGTAACTTTTGTTGCTAAAACTAGCTTTCTTTATTCTGACAGCAGGATTAGAGCTCTGTTGTCAGGGAGCTGATGAAGAGAGATAAGATCACAATTGACAAATAATTACCTCCATTCCTATTTCTTCTCTTTTCTCTCAAAGGCATCTCACACTTGCTGTGGATCTGTCATGGGTACTTAGACAAAGTCAAGGTTTTCCTTTGCTTCCTTATGAACTCAGAATGATCTTTCCATCTGTCTGATCTTGATATCTCTGTGTTAAAAAATCTCCTTGTCAGCAGTGTCTGAATGTAGTGACAGTAGTGGGTGTTTAAGTATGATATATTATGCATTTGTAAGCATAAAACTTACATTCCCATTATCTGAAAGGGAGTATTGGAGATTAATTCACTATTTGACTAAGTTCTTAAGTTGTGTTAGCAAAAAGAAGGCAGAGTTTGAAAATGATCAATTTCCAATAACTTGCCTCATTTAATTAAGTGTGTGTGTGTTTGATTTTGTCTTGTGCACTTGGGATTGAGGTAGATGAGTGGCTCAGTGATTGACTAGTATCGCCTGTAAAATGAATGCAGTGATGTCATAGAGCCTTTGTATAAGCAGGAACTTGTTAAGGAGCTGACGGCAGAATGCAATCAGACCTGTGAAATGTCCAGGGAAACTGCACCACTTTCAGGTAGAAACGTTTCCCCTTTTTACAGAGCCGGTATCATGGTTTGTACTTCTGAGGTTTCAAGTTATCAAGTGATTTGCTCATTGAGCACACAGTATCTAATGTTAGTTTCGTGATAGGGAAACTCTATTCATGAGCATTGCCTCTAATTGAATGGGGCTTTCTAGAAGGAATTTTTTTAAAATGTTCAAGCCTGTTTCTGCAGAATATACTAAAAAGTTGGAAAACTTCAGTCTCAGGGTGATTACATGACACCTAAAAAGTTTCATTTGCTATTGCAGTAAATGTAAGTGCAAATTCATAATGCCCTCACCCACTTTCCCCATTTTCCAAACCCCTGAAAATGGGCAAGTAAGGATCACTTTCAAACTCTTGGAGAATGAATGTTAATGCTGGCTAAAATAAATTCTTTATGATTTGAATTTTCATAGATGATACTTCACAGAAATCAGATTAAACATTTCCAAAGCACTCTCTGAAGAAAGAACAGCTTAGTCAAAAATGTGTGATGGTTTCAACAAACTGAAATGAAAACTTACAATTAATTTCAACGAGGTCTAGTGCCTTTTGCTGCTTTTTCTTTTGCAGTGTTTTTACTCATGTGAAACATGAGTTAAAACATGAGTGTTATATAAGTTTGTACTTTCCTGTGTATTAGCTATACTGCAGGACGATTAAAATTTGTGATTTAAATAAGAGAGAATTTAGTGCTTTTGACATTTATCTATTTTGTTCACTTGTCTACCACTCTCCAGTGATAACATTATTATGAAATTTAACCTGTTACCTGTTCAGTTGTATGGTTGTTTAATGTTTCTTTAGCATGAGATTTATTTTATTGCAGTGGGATGAATAGAAAGCAGCAGTTGGACTTTAAACATTCCCTGTGTTCTATTATATCCATAAAACAGACTGGTATGTTCTTGCTGCCTGTTTTCTCATGCTTGACAGGCAAACATTTGCTCTGTGTCTGTTGGCCAGTTTTGTACAGGGCCATTTCCAAAACATCTGTTACCTGCTCACATTTGAAGCATGAGGGAGCGGGAATGATTGGGTGAGGCAACTAGTCTGAGAGGTAATGGTGGCATCTCATGAGATGATTGAGTGCGAACTATCTCAAGGCTAACTAATTTTTTAGCCCTGATTTGCAAATGTAAAAGGCCAAATATCTATTTCTTGCATGGGGTCCAGTAGACTAATTATTAAAAATGTTTGGCTGCCAATATGACAGATGACATGAAATAACTCGACAGAGGTAGATATCCCATCACCCAGTCACCCTTTATTTACATGTAGAGAGTCCTTGTCACTGATCCAGCTCCCTCAGAGCCAGCTCTCAGAGTGAACAAGATGTCTGACACTTCTGTTTATGTCAGTCAGCCAGGACTCCCTAGTTGGACCAGGTTAACAGCCCCAATCAGGGAACTCCTATTCTGTGATAGTTGGCTGACCTTGTTACAACCACAACAACAGACAGCAAGCTTGTTATATGTATGCATATCTTGTCTATCATATTGCAGCCATTTTGGAGGCTGCTAAAATGACGTCATTTAATATGTAAGTCTTTACATTCATCAGGAAGACACAGATCGCATCGGTTGCTTGATGCCTGAATGAATGTTTCTCATACTCGTACCATCGAACTGAAACCTGATCAATACATAGGCCCACTTTCTAATGTCTTGTATTCACTATATGTATTCTCCACATATCAGGATACAAATCACTTGTGAATCTTCAGCCAGAAGTGCTGAGTGGATGAATCATCTCGTTACCCTCCAGTGAACCCAAATGTCACAGGTGCCAGTCTTCAGCCAATTTGTTTCACTCCAAGTGATATTGTTAAGTTCTTTTTACACTGAGCTCCTTATACACTTGATGCAACTGCAACACACCAACCTCTGTGAACAAGCAAAATTTTATTCATTACAGTACAACACAAGCTTTAGAGAACCCTGAACACACTTCGCTATGGTTGGGAAGCATGTCCATGGAAACTCTCTGAACAAAGGAAACAATCCTTCCTTTATACACAATCTTTATGTCACAGTAAGTAATGCCCACAAGAAAGCTCCCAGCCATCCCCCTCACAGTCACATGCCACTCAAGACAACCCCCAGCAACTCCCTCACAATCACATGCTAGTCAAGACAATGCACTGACCACATTCCAAAAACAGTGTAATGCAAATCATTCCTTAATGGCCAGATCTAATATGAATTTTTTTTTGTAACGATAGGGAAGTAGTGGAATTCCAACTGTAATGTTCTTATTAATTTTTGAATAGGGGATGGAAATGTAAATAGCTCTGAATAGTAAGGAAATGGCATGTAATTTCTTAAAATTTATCTAAGTCAGAGGCATCCCACCCGAGCCTTGGGACATCCAATTTCCTGCGGGTCAGCAGAGCAAGTTAATTCTTTCACAATATCAGGAAGTAGCTAGGTACACCTGGAAACTGCAAAACTTTTGGGTCCTGACACATTCCAGCAGTAGTACTAAAGACTTCTCCTGCACCCTTTGCCAAGCTGTTCCACAGCTACAACACTGTCATCCGCCCTGTATTGTGGCAAATTGCCCAGATATGTGCTGTCCACAAAAAGCAATACAAATCCAATCTAGTCAATTACCTCTCTGTCAGGCTCCTCTCGATCATCAGTAAAGTGAGGGAGTGTCATCAACAATGCTATGAAATGGCATTTGCTCAGCAATAACTTGCTCACTGGCATCCAGTTTGGGTTCCGCCATGGCCAGTTAGCTCATATCCTCATTACAGCGTTGGTTCAAACATGCACAAAAGAGTTGAGTTCCAGAGGTGAGATGAGATGAGACTTGACATTTGACAAGTCTGGCATCAAAGAGCCCTGGCTAAATTGGAATCCATAGAAATCAGAGAGAAAACACTGCTGTATGGAATTATACCTGGTACCTAGGAAGATGGTCGTGTTTGTTCGAGGTAAGTCATCCTACAAAGGAGTTCCTCAGGGAATTCTCCTAGGCACAACCATCTTCAGTTGCTTCATCAATGACCTTCCTTCCAACATAAGATTAGAAGTGGGGATGTTCATTGATTAATCACATGTTCAGCACCACTCATGACTCCTCTGAAGGTTCTGAAGCAGTCATATTCAAATGCAAAAAGACCTGGAAAATATCCAGGCTAGGATGAAGAGTGGCAAGTGATGTTCATACACAAATGCCAGGCAGTAACTATCATCAGTAAGAGACAATCTTACCACTGTGCCTTGATATTCAGTGGCATTGCCATCTCTGAATCCCCCACTATCAACACCCTGGGGATTACCATTAACCAGAAACTCATCTGGAGTCGCCACATAAACACAGTGGTACATGAGCAGGTCAGAGGCCAGGAATACTCCAGGAAATATCTTACCTCCTGACTCCCCAAAGCCTATCCATCATCTACAAGGCATGAGTGAGGAGTGTGATGGAATACTTCCCTCTTGCCTGGATAAGCGCAGCTCCAACCTCAATCAAGAAGCTTAATACCATTCAAAGTAGCCTGCTTGATTGGAACCACATCAATCAACATTACCCACGTCCTATGAGTGAATAAATAAGAATTAAGGATGATACTGAACTTTCTTCATATTTGTGCATACATTGGGATACAGCCTTCAAATTACACCTTCCATTCACTGTTTTTATTTTACTTCTCAGTCATTTGATTTTCCTAATAAAAACAGTTTCATACTTCTTGCAGTTTGCAAGCAACCTTTATGTTCCAGAAAGTGATGTTAAGCACATACCTACTCTAAGTTCTCAGGTGAGGAGCTGTGTGGAAAAATATTTACTCCTGGTGAGTTACTTATTCCTCAGTGGAACTAAATGACACTTTGTTGCAAACTGGAATCCTTTCTCCCTGCAGTCATTTTCTGCTTTTAGTCACAACACCAGTTCCCAGCAAGGTGTCACATCTTAGAAGAGGTTCTAATAAAGCCATTATGGTACACACTTTAACAACACGAAAATATGTGTGGAGACATGACTACATTCAGATTCATCATTAATGAGGATGAGAAAGACAGACTGCTCTTCATCTTTTCTAAGCCAAACAACATCAAAATCCTAATTTTATTTTTGATTTACACTCACTATTGGCTGATTTTTGTGTTGTGAACAATACACTCAAGATGGCTCATTCTGTGTAATTCTTTGTATCTCATCATCAGTAAGGTTCAGTCTTGAGATGTCCCATCTGCTATTAATTGTCAATGGTGGAACCTTGTTCTGTCAGAGTGCATTGAAGAAACAGCAACTTTAGCTGTGGAAGGCTTTTGTTTATCTTGTGGGTTATTGGCAATCTGTAGGCAGGGACTGCACTTTGACATCAGCTGCAGGTTTTTATTTTGGAATTCATTTGCACATAAATAGAAATGGATGATATTAGGATCAACAGAATGTAAGAAATAACTTTCTCTTTGTCCTTGTAGATGATATCTATTATAGTTTGGTTTGTTGTCTCCAACTCTTTGAGAATAGAGTTGAAAATGTAGATATTTTGACACAGATAAAGATTTGACAGTGCTTGTGATGACACACAAAGGAAGACTTCAGTGAAAATAGAATTTCTACACTTGGAAAAGCATTTCTACAGTTGCATTGAAATTAATTTACATCTGGCATTTATTTAGTGTTTATTACCTGAAAGCATGTAAAATTGATACAATTATATGGTTATATGGTCAAGTTATATGGTCATTTGGTGGCAACGCTTAACTCATCTTCTCATTGAAATTCCGTAAGCTGCACAGAAATTAATAACCAATTAAATCCTTTGGCCCTGTGAGATATTGCTGAGGCCTAATGAGCAATGTTTTTCATTTATTTAACTATGAATATTTGTTCAAATTGGCATCTGATTTTTAGCTATTGATTTTGATATTGCTTGAGTCATTAGGCTTCAGAGGCCTTCCCTTCCCATCAGTTTGCAGAAAGATTGACAGGAAATGGCTCATCTAAATTCCTAAACATGGTTCATCTTTCGTGCCATTCTTTCGTTTCCTTTTCCTAAGTGACTATTTGTCGCTTTGTGCCTCCTTTTGCCACACTTCATTTAACCCTATCAACATTTTTTTATTCATTTCTCTGTCTTGAGCTTGCATCATCATCAGTATTCTTCCAATTATGTGAGATGATGAAAGTGCAGCAAATCAAATAAAATGGCCTTATCTTCCTCCTTAAATGTACTTGTACCATTCTCCTTGACTACATGCGATGGTGTTATTTCAGGGAGCAGAGAGAGAGGAGAGAGGAATTGTGAAGTATGAATTGAAGAGGTGGAGTTTTTGCTGTGGATAATTGCCTTGCATGTCCCAGGACTAGAGAATATGTCCTGAAAAGTCAGGTAATACTTTCATTGCTCACACTTTCTTGAAGAGGTTTTGCTTCACTACTGTGTGAGAATTCTGATATTGGGGGTGGATTTTTCCCTTCAAGGAGGGAAAATGTGAAAAGACCAACCATGATCTTGCTGAGTGACAAAACAGGCTTTATGTCAACTTCTGCTCCTGGGAAGGAATTTAGGTAATCTTTTAAGTTGTTAATTTATCTATTATTTTGGAACAGTTTTAACTTGGTTTAATTGGTTGTACTAAGTCCCATAGTGAAGGTTTTAACTCTATACTAGGACATGTGAAGAGTGTTGCATTGTTGCAGACATCAGTCTTTGGAAGAAGTGGCACATTTTCGGATGGACTGCAAGTTCTTCATTGCATTATTTCATTGTGAAAGGCATTGGCCTGTCAACCAAAATCACCAAGGACTAATCACTCATTAGTTTGTTTTAGGAGCTGTTGCTGGAAGTTTTGTATATAAATGTGGTCACTATTGCTGCCGAAGGACATTTGCTGCATTTTGAAAGTATCTTGATGTGGAGACTGTTGAATTATCTCTCAAAAAACACTAGTAACCACCCAAATGCAAGCATTTCCTTTTCATTTAAAGTATGTTTTGCTTGTGTGGTTTGCTGGGGGTGCTATTTTTGATTGTTTCCGGCAAAGAAACTTAACACCTACACAACGAACATTGGACTCCTATTGCTTTAGCTATAATGACTTTACCTTCAAAAATTCAACTCCTTTATATTTGTGTATCTAATTCTTTGTGGCCTGTTGTTTGTTCATGGTATGATAAATTCTGCAGTTAAGCTACGCAAGCAAAGAGCATTTCCAATTGAGAACCTGTGAAGGCAGAACTACTGAAAACAAAAGGATATTCAGTTGAAAGCTGGCATATGTGATGCTGCATTGAGAAATTAAGACTATTGTTAAGAAAAGTGTTCAAGTCTAGTTTCATGCTTAACTAATTGACTGACTGGATATCATTTTAACACAGCAAACCCTTTTAAGGAATGCCTTTTGGACCATAGGTGGACCTAAGCTCTTGAAAGCACAAGTCCCAGTTTGTTCAAAGTAAGCTGATATTTCGAAGGCCACAAAGAATGATAAACCCCCTAATTTGAAAAACAACTGCAGACAACATTTTCTAATTGGCATCAGTTGGAGATAATGTAGTCTTACCTTTCCTAAAAGGCCTGGCTGCCTCATAAATTTCAAGCCTCCTACTGAGCTAAAGCATAAGAGTGAAGTTGGGGGATGTACATTTATAGAGCTTGCTCATTAACTTGAAATATAAATTGATGTGTTTTATAAGGTGGAAAGTAGGCTCCAGCCTGCATGGGATGTGGTGGTGGAATCGCGAGATTAAATCCCATGTTGTTGTCATTAATGTGATCCACACACTGACCATCAAATGAACTGAATGAGCTGCACACCCCCACCCTACTCCCCAACCACCTCCATCACCAGCATTAAACAATATTTCTGCTGAAATCTTTTGTTCCACGTGGATGCGACTTCACTCAGTTCAGTATTTGTACAAAGGAGATGCTGCTGGTGACAACACATTTATGTAAATGTAACAGCACTGGACAGTTATGGATGGGCAATAAATACTGATCTAGCCAGTGACACCTATATCCCATTAATGAACTTTGAATAGAAATGTGATATTTCAATCCTGTGCTCAGTTTTTCAAAATGTTTTTGTTGGTCAAGAGCCTTTGACCATCCTGTGAGGCTGTGCTCATGGGGAAGGGCAAGAGCTAGGCTCCTAATACTACTACAAACATGGAACTTTTCATATCTCCATCCCAATCACACCCAGCGTTTCAGTTAACCCACCATGGAGGAGCTTGCAATGATTAAGAAGAAATAATGTGAAGATATTTGGTTTCTTTTGGAAGCTTTTGAAGAAGGACATTAATCTAGCAAGGCACTAATTCCAAAGTACAGTGTGGGTCTCTGCACCGGTCATAAAGCAGATTTGCATCTCACCAATCTGTCACACTTAAGCTGACAATCTGAAATTATTTTGTACTGTATATTTTGTGTGTGTGAGGCAACCTCCTTGGCTAAGCCAACTAAAGCATTTTCTGCGATGATTTACAATCTTCTGTGAATTGATTAATTTCATGTATTGACCATGTGTGAATTAATTGTCCAAATGATTACATTAGATCATTCTGATTAGAGTGTGATTACATTTACATGCAAGAAAAATTTAAATAATTTAAAGGGGCGTCACGGTTGCTCAGTGGTTAGCACTGCTGCCTCTCAGCACCAGGGTCTCAGGTTCGATTCCAGCCTTGGGCAACTGTGTGGAGTTTGTACATTCTCCCTGTGTCTGTGTGGGTTTCCTCCGGGTGCTCCAGTTTCCTCACATCGTCCAAAGATGTGCAGGTCAGGTGAATTGGCCATGCTAAATTGCTCATAGTGTTAGGTGCATTAGTTGGAGGGAAATGGGTCTGGATGGGTTACTCTTCGGAGGGTTGGTTTGGACTTGTTGGGCCGAAGGGCCTGTTTCCACTCTGTAGGGAATCTAGTCTAATTGATATTCAATAATATTTGGGATGTTTGAATGATAACATAGTATCATTTAATCATCTTCAAATTAATGCAGTCATACAATGGCTTCTCTTCTAAATTATATCAGGGTTTAAGTATAAAGTATACTCAATTTTACAAGCAAATATCAGACCAGCAAATTGTTGAACTTTAGTATCATTACACTTCAATTCCACTGCAGATCCCCCTCCTCCAAACACACTGAAACCTTAAATCCTTGAGCGTTTGGCCATTGCATGAAGCCAGCTTTATCTGTGGATTAGAGGGACAAACAATTCCATTTAGGTTTAAAACTCAGATTAATTTTCCTCTTTTAAACCTTGAGTAGCATTTGGGCCTCTGATGCAAATTACCATGTCTGTTGTCTCTTCTCTACATTGCTCCAAGACATCTAGGGAAGGGTGGGGTACTTGTAGCTGGCACTAGCTTAAATCTCTTTGGCAGTGAGGTGAAGTTGGTGTTCCAAAAGTTCGTCACATTTTCATCCAGAACTTGTATTAAGTGACTGATAGCATTGGAATGTGGTGTAACCTAGGGTTGGTCTTATGCAGAATATTTCCAGACTCTTTATATAAATTGGCAAATATTTTTAGCAGTTCAATTATTATATCATTTTTTCATCAATGATAATGAGCGGAATCGGGTTCTGATCAGAATTGAGTTCTGATCTTATAAGCATTGGACAGGTTGCTTTGCATATAATTATTTAATTCCCTTCTGAGACATGGTTATTGCTGGCTGGCCAGAATTTATTGCCTGTCCCCAGTTGCCCTTCAGAAGGTGGTGCTGAGCTACTTTCTTGAACTGCTGCAATCCATGCACTGTGGGTTAACTCACAATGCTGTTAGGGAAGAAATTGCAGGATTTTAACCCAGCAACAGTGAAGGAATGGCGGTATCTTTCTAAATCAGAATGCTGAGTTGCTTGGAGGGCAACTTATAGATGGTGGTGTTGTAGGTGGCCCTGTATCTGCTGCCCTTGTCCTTCTGGATGGAAGTGGTCATGGGTTAGGAAGGTGCTGTCTAATGACCTTTGGTGAATTCCTGCAGTGCATCTTGCAAATAGTACACATGGCTGCTACTGAGCATTGGTGGTGGAGGCAATGCATCCTAAATCTTGGCTGCAGTATTAGCATCGCATTAACCTTAAAAAAAAGGTTCTTGGTGTTTGTTGGAATTGTTGGATACTTTAGAAACCACAGCAGTTTCATTCGTGCTGTGTGTGGCAATCTTCACTCAAAACATTTATGTGGAAACTGGAATTGAAGCTTACGTCACCAGGCAAATGTAGAGTTTTTGCATAATTGTAGTAATGCCAAATTGCAGCTACATGCTTAAAGTCAGCTGCTAAATGAATGCAAACTGGTTTCTACCACTATCAGACTCTCAAATTGAGTGATTGCTACAGCCTTATAAACTGTACATGTGCAGACACATGACAGATCTTTGCTCCAAGTTTCTTGATGGAGTTTATTATACAGTCAGGCAGGTGAACTGCAACACGCCTCATATTATAGTGTATAGAATGGTTAGAATTCTGGGACTTCTATGTAGATTTTCGGATAGACTATAGTCAGGCAATATCAACATGATTAGACATTCGAGATCTATGAGCTATAATTCCTTTACCATTTACAGGTATACAAGAATAATTTGAGTAAGGCTGTATTACAACTGAACCTTTTTACAATTATTTAGAATTAGAATTAGAATCAGAATCCCTACAGTGTGGAAACAGGCCCTTCGGCCCAACAAGTCCACACCGACCCTCTGAAGAGTAACCCACCCAGGCCTACTCCCCGACATTTATCCCTGACAAATGTACCTAACCTACATATCCCTGAATACCATGGGCAATTTAGCATGGCCAATTCACCCTAATCTACACATCTTTGGACTAAATTTTACAACATTGACCAATGTTCAAATTTGCTGCCTCTATCCTCTGAATACTTGATGTTTCTGCTTGATCAGCTGCTCCTGGTCTTTTTGAAGGAGTGTGCCTTCTATTTGAAGAAGTAGTCTTCAGTTGTGTACATTTTTGACGTTTCTCTGGGTAACTGCCTATGAAGGGAGTTGGTATGCATAACACATTTTCACCTGATAAAACTATACTTAGTTAAGCAGTGAGCTTAGAAGTATGTCAGAACCTACCTGTCAAGGATTAGCCTCAACACCCATCAGCAATGTGCACCAAATGAAGACCCCTTACCAATACCTGTTAAATGGCTAGTGTCAGAGATAGAACATTTTTTGCAATCGGGGCTCTGCATCAAGGACTCTTGTGACTGAGTAATGTTGCAACAGTGTGCTTAAACTCTGAATTTATCTGTGGTCAATTTCCTTTTCTCTATAATCTGCTTGAGTATCAGTTATTGTTGAGTCATTCAGACTTTATGCTGTGCTCAAGAGCAAAGGGAAAATAATTGATAGCTGCACCAAAGTTTTTTGATGATTGCTTCCATAAAGTTGATCATAAAACTTAATATTTATGCTAAATGCAGGATATCTCACTTGCTTCCAGTTTGTTTCTGTGGTTGATTTATGCTGCGATATCTGAGCTCATTTCCTGAGATGTTTACTCTTTCTATTGGTATTCACAAAGAAACTTTCCATGCATACTGCTTGAATGGTTCCAGTTTCACATTTTTCATATACATGTGAAAACGGAAATCCACTGGACTGTTTACTCAATTCAATGATTCATTAGCTAAGTAACAAAACTACTCTGGAAATGTCATTTACGTTTAGCATTAAGCCAGGTAAGAGCCTTCTTGCCCAAGAAGGAGGATGTCAGCATGTGCAGACAAAATACAATAGTTAGTTAGTCCCCATTTTCCTTTTAAAAAGGACTGGGATCAACCAGAGCAGACATGAGTGGTTGAATGCTGCTCCTATGTCTTAACAGATATAAACCAATCATGAGTCATTCTGTTTTTAACATTTGTGCTGGGTACTTTCAAGTGAAAATGCTCTCATCATTTTGAAGCAAGGGATTATTATCCTGTAATTGACTTGTTAAGGCCTTACTGAACTCTGAAATGGTAGTCAGGAACGTAAACATTCTTAGGAACATAAGTACTTTGGCAATAGACAATAGATACAGGAGTAGTCCATTTTGCCCTTCGAGCCTGCACCACCATTCAATATGATAATGGCTGATTATCCTTAATCAGTATCCTGTTCCTGCCATCTCCATAACCCTTGATTCCACAATCCTTGAGAGCGCTATCCAACTCTTTCTTAAATGAATCCAGAGACTGGGCCTCCACTGCCCTCTGAGGCAGAGCATTCCACACAGCCACCACTCTCTGGGTGAAGAAGTTTCTCCTCATCTCTGTCCTAAATGGTCTACCCCGTATTTTTAAGTTGTGTCCTGTGGTTCGGCACTCACCCATCAGCGGAAACATGTTTCCTGCCTCCAGAGTGTCCAATCCTTTAATAATCTTATATGTCTCAATCAGATCCCCTCTCAGTCTTCTAAACTCAAGGGTATACAAGCCCAGTCGCTCCAGTCTTTCAGCGTAAGGTAGTCCCGCCATTCCAGGAATTGACCTCGTGAACCTACGCTGCACTCCCTCAATAGCCAAAATGTCTTTCCTCAAATTTGGAGACAAGAGCTGCACACAGTACTTCAGGTGTGGTCTCACCAGGGCCCTGTACAGCTGCAGAAAGAACCCCTTTGCTTCTATACTCAATCCCTCTTGTTATGAAGGCCAGCATGCTATTAGCCTTCTTCACTACCTGCTGTACCTGCATGCTTACCTTCATTGACTGGTGTACAAGAACACCCAGATCTCTCTGTACTGCCCCTTTACCTAAATTGATTCCATTTAGGTAGTAATCTGCCTTCCTGTTCTTGCCACCAAAGTGGATAACCATACATTTATCCACATTAAACTGCATCTGCCATGCATCTGAGCACTCACCCAACTTGTCCAGGTCACCCTGTAATCTCCTAACATCCTCCTCACATTTCACCCTGCCACCCAGCTTCGTATCATCAGCAAATTTGCTAATGTTACTATTAATACCATCTTCTATATCATTAATATATATTGTAAAAATCTGCGGTCCCAGTACTGATCCCTGTGGTACCCCACTGGTCACTGCCTGCCATTCCGAAAGGGAGCCGTTTATCACTACTCTTTGTTTCCTATCAGCCAACCAACTTTCAATCCAAGTTAGTACTTTGCCCCCGATACCATGTGCCCTAATTTTGCTCACTAACCTCCTATGTGGGACTTTATCAAAATTTTTCTGAAAGTCCAGGTACACTACATCTACTGGATCTCCCTCATCCATCTTCAGAGTTACATCCTCAAAAAAATTCCAGAAGATTAGTCAAGCATGATTTCCCCTTCTTAAATCCATGCTGACTCTGACCTATCCTGTTACTACTATCCAGATGTGGCGTAATTTCATCCTTTATAATAGACTCCAGCATCTTTCCCACCACTGAGGTCAGACTAACTGGTCTATAATTTCCTGCTTTCTCTCTCCCACCTTTCTTAAAAAGTGGTACAACGTTAGCCACCCTCCAATCCGCAGGAACTGATCCCGAATCTATCGAACTGTGGAAAATAATCACCAACGCATCCACGATTTCTCGAGCCACCTCCTTCAGTACCCTGGGATGTAGACCATCAGGCCCCATCCCATTTCATTTACTAACTGACAAGCCTTCTCATCCTAGTTAGTTCATAATGACAGATCTTCTGTAAAATGACACATAGGAATAGCAAATGTGTACACAATGAAAATCTAGACTTTGCTGAATGATAGTACTCTTGCTTTTGAGTCATAGAGATGTACAGCACAGAAACAGACCCTTCAATCCAACCCGTCCATGCCGACCAGATGTCCCAACCCAATCTAGTCCTGCCTGCCAGCACACAGCCCATTTCCCTCCAAACCCTTCCCATTCATATATCCATCCAAGTGCCTCTTAAATGTTGCAATTGTACCAGTCTCTACCACTTCCTCTGGCAGTTCATTCCTTACACATACCACCCTCTGTGTGAAAATGTTGCCCCTTAGGTCTCTTTTATATCTTTTCCCTCTCACCCTAAACCTATGCCCTCTAGTTCGACCCTCCCACCCCAGGGAAAAGACTTTGTCTATTTATTCTATCCATGCCCCTTATAATTTTGTAAACCTCCATAAGGTCACTCCCAGCCTCCGACACTCCAGGGAAAACAGCCCCAGCCTGTTCAGCCTCTCCCTATAGCTCAAATCCTCCAACCCTGGCAACATCCTTGCAAATCATTTCTGAACCCTTTCAAGTTTCACATCTTTCTGATAGGAAGGAGTCAGCGCATCAAGTTCCATTGCACAGACTTGAACATATTATCTGGGATGGTAGCTCATGCAGTTCTGTGTGTGCCATTGTCAGGTGAGATGTAAAACTAAAGAAGAGCAGAGCAGTTCTTCTGTTTTCCTTTTGGACTTCACCCGACATAAGCAGGTTATCTGATGACTAGCATCATGGTTGTTTGTGGAATTCCGTTGTGCTTAAGCCGGCAGCTTCATTTTCTTATATTTCTTAAAACATAAGAAATATTTAGACCTTTGGCATGAGGAAGGTCTAAATATGACTAAATTATTTCTAAGATGCCTTTTGTGTGGATTATTTATATTTTGCAGGTCATTTTTATGAATGGATAGTTTATCCCAATCTAGTAAGGATCATTAGAAGATCATTCACATTTTAAGGAAACTTATCTTTGAAACAGCCCTATGTTAGAAATAATTAGTTGACTTGGAATTCTGGAGAGTTCAAGAGAGAACAAAACAGTCAAATGTATTTTATGAATTCAAAGACTTTAGAATGTAAATGATATGATGGTACAGAAATTTGAGCATGGGAATTGCCAAGGCACCCAGTATTGTCAGCATGTTCAGTGTCAGAGTACCCCAAACTTCCATTTTAAATCAATTGTCTCCCATGATCTGGTTGTGATTCATGGTTGCATTCTAACTGCACAATGCCTGTATCGATTCAGAACAGAATAAAAGATTTTATTAATTATTTGGACACCATTTCCTTTTGTAACCCTTCTGCAAGATATCCATGCCCCAATGTTCATCAACATCTACCTTTCCTTTTCATCCTCCAACACGTGGCTTCCTGTTTCAAGTTTGTGCCTTGTGTATGCCTCTGACAATAGGAAAATATAAAATATCCTTTGTCTGGTACATTGGCTTTTATTCCATGAGTGTAGGAATACAAGGAAAAGTAAGTCTTGCTGTATTTGTATGGAGCTTTGGTGAGACAAACCTGGAGTACTCTGTGCAAGGAAGGATACATTTGACTTGAAGTAATACAGCAAATACTAACTGGCTTGGGTTCTGGGAAGAGAGGCTTGAGCTGTGATTGCAGGCTGAATAAATTGTTCAGAAGAAAGTTCAGAAGAATGAGAGATGATCTTATTTAAAATATTCAAATTCTGAAGGGCTTTCACTTCAAGGAGAGGCAGTGGACTAGTGGTACTAATTCTGGACTAATTCCAGAGATCCAGCTAATATTTTGGGAACCCAGTTTGAATCCCACCATGGCAGATGGAAAAGAAAGGTTTGGAAGTAAGAGTTTAATGATGGCCATGATTCCATTGTTGGAAAAACCCATCTGGTTCACTAAATTTTTTTTTAAGAGAAGGAGACAGCAATCCATACTTGGGCAGGCCTACATGTGACTCTCAACAATGTGGTTGACTCTTAACTGCCCTTTTGGAATAGGCAATAAATGCTGACCTAGCCAGCAATGCTCTGATTCCCTGAATTAATTTTTTTTTCAACACATTGTTTCCCTTGGCTGCAGAATCTTGTACATGGGAGTGAGCCTTCAGATAAGGTGTTGATCATTGAAGGCTGAGATGAGGAGAAATGCCTTCCTTCAAAGGTTAGGAACCTTTTAACTTATCAGCCCCAGAATGTCTTGGATGTTCTATCATTGTATAACTTTGAGGCTGAGATAGACAACATTTTGATCTCCCAGGAAATCCAGAGGTAATGAGAGTGGAAATGGAAAGTGGAGATGAAGGAGATGATCAGATATAATCATGTTGAATGGCAAAGCAGGTTTAAGAGGCTCCATACTCCTATCTCTAATACTCTTATGAATCTATTTGAACAAAAATGCAGTCAGTTACAGCACATCAAACAATGAGTATGAAGAAGCAAAGATGAAATTTATGTGGTGGTGCTTCCAGGAGGATTATGTTTTGACATCAGTGCAGTTGCTGCTTAGGAGAGGAAAAGGTGAGGTGTGGACCCCATGATCGAGGGTAAAGGAAAGATTCCTGGTATTTGGTTAATATTCCTAAAACTTGAGAAAGTAAATGAAAATGGAATAATTTTGGAGTCATTCATGACAAGGCAGCTTGACCCAGTAGAATGCTTTTCCTGTGTAGGATGTGTAGGATGCTCTATTGACCAGGGTGACCACATATACAAGGGGCTTCTTCAGTTGAGACTACTGGAACTCCGCATATCGAATCTTGAGCAGTGCCTGGAGTCATTAAGGAATATCTGCAAGTTGAGATCTTTGTGGACAGTGCAGTTTACAGTGAGGTGGTCACATCACAGCTTAGAAATTGCACAGGCAGAAATGGAACGAGTGACCACCATATAGTAAAAGCTCCAGGCAGGTAATGGAGGAGTACCCTAGGGCTATCTCTCTCTTCAGTTTTGGACAAAGGTACCTGATGAAGGTGCAGTGCTCTGAAAGCTAGTACTTCCAAATAAACCTGTTGGACTATGACCTGATGTGTGATGTTTTAACTTTGTCCACCCCAGTCCAACACCGACACCTCCACATCTTCAGTTTTGGATATTGTTAAGGGAAGTGGTTTATCAGGGGAATGCAGTGCAAGTCAAGTCCATAGCATCAGGGATGGCAAAACTGCACTGGGGAGGAGGGTGAAGAGAAAGAAAAGAGTGGGATAGCAATAGGCGATGGGGAATTTGATCATTAGGAAACAGAACTGGGTGTGCTTTTGCCTCCTTGGTGCCAGGGTGAAGGATGTCACTCAGCATCTTCACAATATTCGAAAGAGAGAGGGAGGTACCAATGGTACATGTTAAAATAGGGATGGGCTCCTGCAAAGAGAATTTGGGAGCCAGGAAATAAATTAAAAAGAGGACCTCAATTGTAAGAATCTCAGGATTACTGCCAGTGACACATACTAGTGAGATCATGAATAAGAGAATACACTGAATAGACCTGTGGCTGGATGGATGATATAGGTGGGAGGGATTTAGATTCTTGAGCATTAGGACCAGTTCTTGTGAAAATGGTCCTGTAGAAGCTGGATGGGTTGAACTCAAATCTGACTTGGACCAATATTCTTGTAGGGCTCTTCTGTGGTGTAATGGGGGGAAGGTTTTAAACCAGACTGACAGGTTGGGAACCTAAGTGCGAGACAACAGTGAGGGAACAAAAATGGAAATGAAAGATAGAAAAGTAGAAAGCAAAAGTGAAAGGCAAAGGAAACAAGGGCTATCTGCAAATAGGGCTGGGCTATAAAAAAGTTGTAATAATATGAAAAACGCAAATCTAATGGTACTATATCTGAAATCACTGAGTATTTTGAATAAGGCAGACAAATTAACAGTGCACATAAATACACAATATACAATCAATACTTGATCGCGATTACAGACACATGGTTATGGGAATGACCAAGGCTGGGAAATGAACATCCAAGCGTATTCATTCTTTAGGAAGGACAGAAAAGCAGAATGGGAGGTGAGGTTAGGAAAAAATTAAATCAGTGTAATTGTAAAAAAGGATATTGGCAAAAGAATCAGTCTAGGTGGAGCTAAGAAAACACAGGGGTGAGGGTTGTTTATAGACCAGCAATCAGATGTGGTGAGGTAGGGTTGGCATTAAACAGGAAATTAGAGATGAGTGCAACAGGTCTGCTGCACTAATCATGGTATAACTTTAATCTGAATTGAATCTTGGCATACCATGCTTACCACTACCATACTGAGGCACATACATTCCTGGAGTGTAAACAAGACAGGTTTTTAAAGGAGAAAGTGAGGTCTGCAGATGCTGGAGATCAAAGTTGAAACTTTATTGCTGGAACAGCACAGCAGGTCAGGCAGCATCCAGTGAACAGGAGATTCGACGTTTCGGGCACAGGCCCAGGTTTTTAAAGCCAGTGTATAGAAGATATGATGTTCAACTCCCTCACAACTCAGATTGTGTTTTGTGCAGTGAGAGAGGGTTAATTAACAATCTTGTTGAGAGATCCTGTAGGAAAATATGGCCGTAACATGACAGAATTCTTCACTGAGGTAGAAAGTGGAGCAGGTGACAGTAAGGTCTGCAGATGCTGGAGATCAGAGTTCAGAGTGTGTTGCTGGAAAAGCACAGCAGGTCAGGCAGCATCCAAGGAGCAGGAAAATTGACGTTTCAGGCCGGAGCCTTTCATCAGGAACGAGGCTGGGAGCCATCGAGGTGGAAAGATAAATGGGAGGAGGGGGTGGGGCTGGGGAGAAGGTAGCTGAGAGTGCAATAGGTGGATGGAGGTGGTGGTAAAAGTGATGTCAGAGAGGAGGATGGAGCAGATAGGTGCGAAGGAAGATTGACAGGTGGTACAGGTCATGAGGATGGTGCTGAGCTGGCAGGTTGGAACTAGGGTAAGGTGTGGGAGAGGAAATGGTGGGATATAGAGCAGGTAATCTTCAAATTGTAGGCTTTTAACATCATTAACCTCTTTTTCTTTGACTATCTTGACCACCTTCTCCACACGTTGACCTTTTTGACAAACATTTTTCAATGTAATACTGGTCTTATCCAAGATGTGAGTTTATGTGCAAATTTCTCCCATCCAAGGTCACACTCTGCAGCTGTGTGGCTTATCTTTGAATGGAAAGGAGCAAGCTATCTCTTTCTGTCTTTTCCCAGGCTCTCTAAGATGTTTAGGAAAAACACATTATGCTGTCAAGCTCGAAGAATATTCACACTACCATAAAGATTATTAGCCAAATATAATGATTTGGCTTTTGACCAAGCTAACTTCAAAACTGTCTTGTTAGCATAAGTTCTTTGATTAATGATAGAGCTGAGTGATGACTTTTCTGAGGTGGAGGGGTTAATTTTAAGTGATTGCCAAGAGCCTTGGATTCTTTTAGCTCAGTTTCTCTTGATGTCTCTTCTCACATTGTGCTGGAAAAAAACAGATTGGTTTTGCTAGACAAACAAGATTATTGGCTGTTTCCTGCACCAGATACACAATCTTGAAATCACCCTTGTTAAAAAATGGAAGTGTAAGTAAACTATTTTTTCTATCCTCAAACTCATTTGGTTCATGGTGCATGTATGTTGTTGCAAGACAGGATGATAGTGAATGCTCTACCCAAGGTGGGAATGAAGGTGGAACAGTGTATGGTGGATAGTGACCCCTGTCAACTTCCTGCCCTGATTAAGTCCTAGCAAGGAAGGATTATGGACAGCCTTACTGCACTGCCAACAATTGAAACCCTGAACCGGGCAATTAGTTCACATCACTGCTGCTGGCAGGGCACTTGCCACATGGGAAGCCCAACCTCTGTCAGATTGAACTCTGAGTTGTGAAGGGGAAGCTGGTTAATTAATGCCTGATTGAGGAACCCAGGATTGGGTTCTTATTATCTAAATCTGTTTGGATATAACTTTTTACATGGACTCGCCCCAGGCACTATAATACAGGAGCTGAAAATGTGTTGCTGGAACAGCGCAGCAGGTCAGGCAGCATCCAGGGAACAGGAAATCTCCTGACCTGCTGCGCTGTTCCAGCAACACATTTTCAGCTCTGATCTCCAGCATCTGCAGACCTCACTTTCTCCTCACTATAATACAGGAGGCCATTCAAATTTGGGGGATTGGCTGGGAGTGAATAGTGATGTGGTGGAGGTTTGAGACAGAATAGATAGGGATGTAGATTTTCTTTTTGCATCAAATCAAGTTATTCCTAAGATTCTGCTTCCAGTTTGGTAGTTTCAGGATTTTCCTTGTGTCCAGAGGAAAATTTTGAGTGGGAAGGAGAGAATCCAGTTCTGATGGTCTGTTTTGGGCTCAATGACTTTGGAAAGAAGAGGAAAATGGTCCAGGCTTGGGAATGCTAGGAACCAGGAGCTAACTTAAAGCACAACATCATAAGTGTTACGATATCTGGTTTATAACTGAAACCCACATGATAATTGGAGTAGCAATAAACAGAGTAAGGAATTGAATGTGTGGTTGAAGAGCGCTATGGGAAACTGTCACCGTTTCATCAGGCAGTGTTATCAATATTGGGACAGGAGGACCTATGCTGTTTGGATGGATTTCACCTGAACCAACCTATGACCAACACCATTAAAGGAAAGGGGAGAGTGGTCCCCAGGAGTTTAAACTAATAGTTTGGTGAAAAGAGTAGTGGTTTAAACTAATAGTTTGGTGAAAAAACTCAGGTGAAAAGAGTAGTATAGAGTGTTTTAAACAAAGCGAAAGTGATGTTTAGTAGTTTTTAAAAACAGTCACGGTGATTTGGTGGTGGGAAAACCGCTAAAGAGAAAGGAAATGGCCGGCATTTGGCTCAGTGGTTAGCAGCGCCAGGGACTCTGGTTCGATTCCAGCCTCGGGCAACAGTCTGTGTGGAGTTTGCACATTCGCCATGTGTCTGCATGGGTTTCTCACCCCTTCGAATTGTGGACTCTGACTTCGCAAAAACTACAACAGCACTATTGCAATGTTAAACCAGACGTAGGTTTTATTTTCACACACTTGGACATGTTTGATAGAGGGATATTTTGCACCACAGTCACTTGCAAAAGAATACGAGGAGAGAGCAAATTGAATAGGCTAAAGAGATTACTAAATTACCGACAAACTAAGTACAAAACAATTGAGGGATATAAGTTTATCAATGTCCTTGCTTTTCAGATTTCAAATGCAATCTCACTAATTAAAAAGGGAGAAATAGGGAGAGCCGAGGACTTGCAGACTTTTTGCTTTCATGTCCATATTAGGAAAAATGTTGGAATGTATTAGAAATGTTTGATAATTGGACATACAGAAAAATAATTAAAAATTGGACAAAGTAAACATGAATTTGTTAAAGGGAAATCATGTTGGTCAAACTTGTTGCTGTTACACCTACCACACAGTGTGTTTTAACTCTTGCATCTAGCAAAGAAACTGAGTCGACTCTTAATAGTAATAAGCAATAATATTTATTTACTTAACACAATTAATATTATGATAACAAAAGACTCTACAAACTAACAATTTACACTAAATCTAATCAACTATCTTGTACTTCAATTTAACTCTGAATGATCATATACCACCACACTAGACCTTGGCCTTGATCCATGTAGCGATGATTGTCTGATCGTCTTCTCCCAGTGGTCTCTTCACAGTGGTTGGTCTCGCGTTACTGCCCATGAGGGTACGGTTGTGGCGATTCTTCTGCGTAGATGTTTTCATGCCCTTTTGAGAGGGCCTTCAGTATCCACCAATAGATCAATCAGGTCTCAATCACCCTGATTAATTGGACCCAACTAGGCGTTGTCATGTCGATGGCAGGGTGGTCCTTGGGCCTCCATTCCTAAAGATGTTCGGCACAGGTAGGTCAGGTAGCCCTCTCCAAATAAGGGTATGAGGTTCCCCAGTGTTCTGGTAAACAACTTGATGTATCCGATTGTCCTGGAGATGGCATTCAGGTCTATTCCATTCCATTCAAATTCAAATGTATATTGTACTCTTTGTAGCTGCTGATCAGTTGTGTAGTGTCTGTCTGTAACTGCAGCCTGACTGGATTCTACAGCATGTTATTCCAGAGTTTTTGAGCACAGTCACATTTTTGGCCAATGCTTGTTTCAATTTCCCAGCATGTGTCATTTATTGAAATCCATCATTTTGTGCCGCCCATCTGGCCACAATGGGAACATAAGTTGTGAGGAAGGTGCAAGGAGGATTCAAGAGGGATCCGCTTGGTTAGGCGAAGTGAATGGGCTAAAACATGGTAATTGGAATATATGTGAATAAGTGTGATGTTATTCATTTTAGTCAAAAAGGAAACCGAAAGTTAGAATAATTTTGAAATAATGAAAAGTTGCAAAGTATAAGCGTCCAAAGGGATCTGGATGTCCTTGTCTGTGAATGACTGAAAGCTAGCACAAATGGCAACAAGCAAATGAGACCTGTAAATTTGTATTCATTTCAAAAGGATTTGAGTATGGAAGAAAATTCCATCATGAATGATCTACCAGGCCTCATCTCCTCTTTTGTGCCAGCTCAGCATAGCCGTTTTTAAATTGATATTTCAAAAATCTGTCTACCTCCTCTTTAAATAGTTCAGTGATCTCGCCTTCCCAATTTTCTGTGTAGAGAATTCGAGACATTCACTACACTGTTGGAGAAAAAAATTCTTCCAACCTGAGTTTTAAATGAGTATCCCCTTATTCTGTAACTATAGCTCACCGGTGGAAACAATTTCTCTACATTTACGCTGGTAATCCTTCCCCCCCTGCTCCAAGAATCACTCCTTATCCTAAGCTGTTTTGCCATTCCTGATAAGTCAAACTCTTCATCCCAGGAACTAGCCTAGTGAATCTCTTTTGAACAACCTCCAATGTCAGTATATCCTTCTTTTAAATACAATGGCCAAACCTTGATACATTAAGCCAAATGCAGTGCCACTAATGCCATGTACAGTTATCACAAGATTTCCCCATTTTTAAACTCCAACCTCTCAACACTAAAGGCTAAAATTCCATTTGACACCTTAATTACTTGCTGCACCTCCATATTAACCTTTTTGTGTTATATACACAAGAACACCCTCTGTGGTGCACTTTCTGTTTGCAGTCTCCTTATTTAAGTAATAGTCTGCCTTTTAATTCTTCCCAGCAAAATGCATGACTTCATACTGTCCTGGATTAAACTCTATCTGCCAAGTCCACTCAGTCAAACTCTCTGTATCCCTTTGCAGATTCCTTTTCATCACAACATGCCTTGTTTTTGTATCTTCAGAAAATTTGGATGCGTTGTATTCTGGCCCCTCCTCCATGTCATTAATATGTACAGTAAATAAATGTGGCCCTGGAACATATCCTTTTGACACTGTGCTAGTTGACACTTTTTAACCTGAAAAATTCCCATTCATCCCACTTCCGTCTTCTGTGTATCAACCGATCCTCAATTCATGCTGAACATTATCCCCAATACTGTGAGCTCCTATCTTGAGCAATAATCTTTTGAGCAGCACCTTATCAAATGTCCTCTGAAAATCCAAATATTCAAAGTTTGTGCGAAGATTTGTAGCTCGGGTGCTCGTTGTTGTGGTTCTGTTCGCCGTGCTGGAAGTTTTTGTTGCAAACGTTTCGTCCCCTGGCTAGGTGACATCATCAGTGCTTGGGAGCCTCCTGCGAAGCGCTTCTTTGATGTTTCCTCCGGTGTTTATAGTGGTCTGTCCCTGCCGCTTCCGGTTGTCAGTTTCAGCTGTCCGCTGTAGTGGCCGGTATATTGGGTCCAGGTCGATGTGTTTGTTGATGGAGTTTGTAGATGAATGCCATGCCTCTAGGAATTCCCTGGCTGTTCTCTGTCTGGCTTGCCCTATGATAGTAGTGTTGTCCCAGTCGAATTCATGTTGCTTGTTGTCTGCGTGTGTGGCTACTAAGGATAGCTGGTCGTGTCGTTTCGTGGCTAGTTGATGTTCATGTATGCGGATTGTTAGCTGTCTTCCTGTTTGTCCTATATAGTGTTTAGTGCAGTCCTTGCATGGTATTTTGTACACTACATTCGTCTTGCTCATGTTGGATATCGGGTCCTTCGTTCTGGTGAGTTGTTGTCTGAGCGTGGCTGTTGGTTTGTGTGCCGTTATGAGTCCTAGGGGTCGCAGTAGTCTGGCAGTCAGTTCCGAGATGCTCCTGATGTATGGTAGTGTGGCTAGTCCTTTTGGTTGTGGTATGTCCTCGTTCCGTGGTCTTTCTCTTAGGCATCTGCTGATGAAGTTGCGCAGGTATCCGTTTTTGGCGAATACCTTATCTAGGTGTTCCTCTTCTTTTTGCAGTCCTGGTGTACTGCAGTGTGTTGTGGCCCTTTTGAATAGTGTCCTGATGCAGCTTCGTTTGTGTGTGTTGGGGTGGTTACTTTCATAGTTCAACCCAAACTCTGGGTCAGATATGTCGATGACACGTTTGTAATCATTAAATACACGGAAATAGAAAAAACACACCGGATCATCAACGCCACACTCACAGGAATCCGATTCACGAGAGAAGAAGAAAAGGATAGCCAACTCCCATTCCTAGACGTGATGGTACAGAGAACACCAGACGGAGAATTCACTACAAGAGTATACAGGAAAGCCACACACACAGACCAAGTCCTAAACTTTCCCTTTTATTAAACCATGTTGATTCTGTTTGATTGTGTTAAGCTTTGCTAAATGGCCTACTATTTCTTCCTTAATTATCCCCAATGACAGATGTTGAGCTAACTGATGTTGAGTTTCCTACTTTCTGTCTCCGTCCCTTCAAGAGCATCACATTAGCAGTTTTCTAATCTGCTGGAATCCTCCCAGAATCCAGTGAGGTTTGGAATATTTCAATTAATGCCTCCACTAGCCTTTAAAACCCTTGGGTGCAGACCAGAAGGTCCTGACAACTTGTCTTTTTCCAGTTTCATTAGTTTGTCAAATAGTTTGTCCCTTGTGATAGAGATTTTCCCTCCCATTAGCACTTTGCTAGCCTCTTTGGGACATTCATACTTTTCTCCATTGTAAAGAGCATGTAAAATGTTGGCTTAAATTATCTGCCATTTCCCTGTGTACCATTATTAATTCTCCAGTTACATCCTCCCAAGGGTGTCGCACTTAATTTAGCTACTTTCTTTTTTTATACTCATGTTAGCACTTGTTATTTGTTATATTTCTTGACAATTCACTTTCATAATCAGCATTCTCCCCTTTGTTACATTTTAGTCATCCACTGCTGATTCCGAAAATAAAATCCCAATCCTCTAGTCCAGTACCAATTTGTGCCGATTTGTATGCTTTACTTTTGTTTGGATACTCGACTTGATTGCCTTTGTCAACCATGCATGTTTCATCCTTCTGACTGAGTTCTTTTTGACTGAAATACAATTTTGCTAACCATTATGAAATATCTGCTGAAGAATGCTCCTTTGCAGACTTTGTTTTTAGTCTGTTTTCTAGCTCAGTTTAGAATGTTTCTTCATTTATCTGTAATTGCCTTATTAAAGTTGAGGATTTTGGTTTGAAACTAAGTTGCAGTCCCTGAAACTGAATTTGACATTCAACTACGTTGTATTTGCAAACTGCCCCCCCCCCCCCCCCACCGCCCCAGAAGATCCTTATCTTTGGGATCTTTAATTAATCCTAATTACACATTACTGAGTCTAAGGTAGCGTGTTCCCAAGTAGGTTCTGCAACATAATGCTCTAAGAAGCAATCCTTGATGCATTCTAGTTTTTTTTTCACATCAGCTTTGCCCAACTGATTTGTCCAGTCAGTATCCAGATTAAAATCACCTATGACAATTGCAGTGCTGTTCTTACCTACCTCCATTCTTTCCTGAATTAAACTTTGTCCAGCAGTGAGGCAATTCTTTGTCGACCAATAGCCAACTCCCACCCATGACTTCTTTCCCATAACATTCCACATAATGATCTCTTTTACCGATAGCATTATTCACTGTTGTATTGATAAACTCCTTATTTACAAAACTATACAATTCTTTCTCCTTTTGCCTATTCTTCTGGAATATTGAATAGGAGAAAGTGAGGTCTGCAGATACTGGAGATCAGAGCTGGAAATGTGTTGCTGGAAAAGCGCAGCAGGTCAGGCAGCATCCAGGGAACAGGAGAATCGACGTTTCGGGCATAAGCCCGAAACGTCGATTCTCCTGTTCCCTGGATGCTGCCTGACCTGCTGCGCTTTTCCAGCAACACATTTCCAGCTGGAATATTGAATAGCCTTGAATATTGAGTTAACCATTTTGGTTGTACAGTAAGCATGTATCCAAAATAACAAGCAAGTCATATTAATTTATTTATATTTGTGCCATCAACTCATATTCTTGTGACAAATGCTGTGTGCATTCAGATAAAGAGCCCTAAGCTTTTTTTTACTATTATTCCTGTCTCTGGTTAGCAGTCTGGAATTGGCCAATTGGCAATTGAGGAGTTATGGACAGTTTCTCCTCTTTACAATTTCTTTAAAGGGCCGTATGAGGAATGTTGCTAAAATGTTTTAAAGTTTGGTGGCTGCTTTTTACAAGCAAAAAGTATTTTCCTTTGTAAACCAGAGTTAGTCATTTTCATATTGTCAGTAGATGTTGTACATAACCAATTTTTACCCCTCAACTGACTGCTGTTACAAACTGTATGGTTAAAAGACAGTTGGGTTCAGCACATTGGGAGTTAAGTGACCAAGCCTCCTTGGAAGGAGTAGGAGGGTTTGGAACGTGTTGCCATTGAGACAAAATCCTGCATTCGGGATAAGTAGCACACACCAGAGGTTTAAGTGGGAAGTCATTAATGCTTCTTACAGGATAGGGTTAAGTTGAATTTCTAAATCTTTTTTTTGGAGGCTTTTTCTATCACATTTCATAACTGTAGTTTGCTCTTCAGTCCTATCAGGAGTTATCTGAAGAGTTGGTTCGTCCAGTTAGCTGACTGTGACTTTTGAGAAGTTTCTGGAAAGTTACTAAATCTATTTCCGTGATTATAGCAATCATCTTTAGAACATTGAACATAGAACAGAACAGCACAGTACAGGCTCTTTAGCCCACGATGTTGTGCCTAGCATTTATCTTATTCTAAGATCAACCTAATCTACACACCTCTCAATTTACTTCTGTCCATGTGCTTGTCCAGCAGTTGCTTCAATGTCCCTAATGTCTCTGACTCTACTACCACTGCTGGCAGTGCATTCCATGAACCCACCATTCTGTATAAAGAACCTACCTCTGACATCTCCCCTATACCTTCCTCCAATCACTTTAAAATTATGACCCCCCGTGACAGTCATTTCTGCCCTGGGGAAAAGTCTCTGGCGATCTACTCTACCTATGCCTCTCATTACCTTGTACACCTCTATCAAGTCACGTCTCTTCCTTCTTCTCTCAAGTGTGAAAAGTCTGAGCTCACTCAACCGCTCTTCATAAGACAAACTCTCCAATCCAGGCAGCATCCTGGTAAGCCTCCTCTGCATCCTCTCTGAAGCATCTACATCCTTCGTATAATGAGGTGACCAGAACTGGACACAATATTCCAAGTGCGGTCTAACCAGGGTTTTATAGAGCTGCAGAAAAACCTCGCAGCACTTAAACTCAGTCCCCCTGTTAATGAAAGTCAAAATACCATATGCCTTCTTAACCACCCTATCAGCTTGGGTGGCAACTTTGAGGGATTGATGTACATGGACCTCACGATGCCACTGTTCCTCCACACTGTCAAGAATCCTGTCTTTAACCTTTTATTCAGCATTCTAATTCAACCTTCCAAAATGAATAATTTTGCATTTATCCAGGTTGAACTCCATCTGCCACTTCTCAGCCCAGTTCTGCATCCTGTCAATGTCATGTTGCAGGCTGCAACAGCCCTCAACACTGTCTACAACACCACTGACCTTTGTGTCATTGGCAAACTTACTAATCCACCCTTCCACTTCTTCATCCGAGTACACTTACAAAAACTACGAAGAGCAGAGGCCCAAGAACAGATTCCTCCGGGACACCACTGGTCACCGATCTCCAGGCGGAATACTTTCCATCCACAACTGCTCGTGTCTTCTTTCAGACAGCCAAATTTCCCTGTGTCCCATACCTCCTAATTTTCTGAATGAACCTACCATGGGAAACTTATCAAATGCCTTACTGTAATCCATATACACCACATCCACTGCTCAACCTTTGTCAATTTGTCTTGTCACGTCCCTGAAGAACTCGGTAAGGCTTGTGAGGCATGACCTGTCCCTCGGAGAAAGTGAGGACTGCAGAGCCTGAAGAAGGGCTCATGCCCGAAACGTCGATTCTCCTGCTCCTTGGATCCATTCATGACCTGTCCCTCGCAAAGCCATGCTGACTATCTTTAACCAGCTATGTTTTCCCAAATAGTCATAAATCCTATCTCTCAGAATCCTTTCCAGTACCTTGCTTATCACAGATGTCAGACTAACTGGTCTGTAATTCCCAGGGATTTCCCTATTCCCTTTCTTGAACAGAGGAACAATATTTGTCTCTCTCCAATCATCCAGTACTACTCCTGTGGCAAGTGAGGATGCAAAGATCACCATCAGAGGCGCAGCAATCTCATTCCTCGCTTCCCATAGTAACTTTGAATATATCTGGTCTTGCCCTGCGACCTTATCTATCTTGATGCTTCTCAGAATTTCGAGCACACCCACTTTCTTAATATGAATCTGTTCAAGCCTATTAACCTGGTCCACGGTGTTCTCACTATCAACAAGGTCCCCATCTCTAGTGAATACTGAAGCAAAAAACCCATTTAGGGCCTCCCTAACCTCTTCAGACTTCACTATCCCTAATCGGCCTACCCTCTCTCTGATCGTTCTCTAATTCCTCACGTAAGTGTAGAATGTCTTTGTGTTTTTTCTAATCCTTCCCACCAAGGTTTTTTTTGTGCCCCCTCCTAGCTCTCCTTAGTCCATTTTTATGTTCTTTCCTAGCTGCCCTGTAATCCTCTAAATTGTGCTAGATCCTTGCTTCTTCAACACTAAGTAAGCTTCCTTCTTCGTCTTGACAAGAAGCTCCTCTGCGCTTGTCATCCAAGGCTCCTTCACATTACCATTCCTTGCCTGTCTCAGTGGGTCAAAGTTATCCAACACTCGCAACAAGTGCTCCTTAAACAGCCTCCACATTTCTGTTGTGCATTTCCCGTAGAACAGTTGTTCCCAGCTCCTTTCTAATAGCAGTATGATTTCCCCTCCCCCAATTAAATACACTCCCATACTGTCTGCTCCTATCTCTCTCCATGACTGTGGAGGCAGTTGTGGTCACTGTCACCAAAATGCTCTCCTACTGGGAGATCTGAACCTGGCCTGGCTCGTTGCCTCGCACCAAATCCAATATGGCCACACACCCCTAGCTGGCCTACATACATATTGAGTCAGGAATCCTTCCTGGATGCACCTGACAAAATCGGCTCCATCCAGACCATCTGCGTAAAGGAGGTTCCAATCAATATTGGGGAAGTTGAAGTCACCCATAACAACAACTCTGTTACATCTGCTGTCCAATCTGTTCTTCCATCTCTCTGCTGCTATTGGGAGTCTATAGAAAACACCTAATAAAGTGACTGCTCCTTTCCTGTTACTGATTTCCACCCACATTGACTCAGTAGACAAACCCTCCTCAACAACCTTTTTTGCAGCTATGATGCACTCTCACATTTTCTCTTTCCTCCCCTCCTTGTTCTTTTTAAAAGATCTAAACCCTGGAACATCCAGCAATTATTCCTGGCCCTGTGAAATCTGTATCTCCATTATGACAACAACATCGTAGTTCTAAGATCATCACTCTTATTCCTGATACTCCTTGCATTGAAACAGATATACTTTAACGCATGCCTTTGCCCTATCAACTGTGTATCCTTCCTGACAGACTCTCTGCATTTTATTTCTGCCTATTCAACATCTACCCTCTCCTCTGATCTGTAGCTCTGGTTGCCATCCCCCTGCCAAATGAGTGCTCTAGGAAATCACCCGCCCAGGACATTAGTGCCCCTCCAGTTTAAGTGCAACCTATCCTTCACCTACAGGTCCTACCTTGCCCAGAAGGTACCCCAATGATCTACGTACCTGAAGCCCTCCCTCCTGCATCAGCTCTGTAGCCATGCGTTTAGCTGCACTCGCTCCCTGTTCCTCGCCTCACATGCACGTGGCACTGGTAGTAATCCTGAAATTACTCCTCTGCTTTTCCTGCTTTTTAGCTTCCAAACTAACTCCCTGAAATCACTTTTTAGATCCTCATCCCTTTTTCTGGCTATGTCATTGCTGCCAATGTGCACCGCGATTTCTGGCTGCTCACTCTCCCCCTTCAGAATCTTGCAGATGTGATCAGAGACATCCCGGACCCTGGCATCTGGGAGGCAACATACCTTCCGGGAGTCCCGTTCGTGACCACAGAATCTCCTGTCCGTTCCTCTAACAATTGAATTTCTGACACTAGCACTTTTCTATTTTCCCCCACTTCCTTTGTGAGCCACAGAACAAGGCTCAGTGCCAGAGACCTGGCTACTATGGCTTTCCCCTGTAGGCTCCCCCCGCCGCTTCCCCCAACAGTATCCAAAACAATACACTTATTATTGGGGGGAAACGGCCACAGGGGATCCCTGCACCGTCTGCCTGTTCCCTTTCCGTCCGCTGACTGTAACCCATCCACCTTTTTCCTGTACCTGAGGTGTACCTACCTCCCTATAACTCCTCTCAATTATCCCCTCAGCCTCCCGAATGATCCAAAGTTCATCCAGCTCCAGCTCCAGTTCCTTAATGCGGTTTCCGAGGAGCTGGAGTTGGGTGTACTTCCTGCAGATGAAGTCAGCAGGGACACTAGTGGTGACCCTTAACTCCCACATTCTACAGGAGGAGCATGCAACTGCTATAACATCCAATCCCACTGTTCTAAATTCCCAAAGAGACTATTGGAAAAAAGACCAGTAACCTTATCGAGTTGGCACATTGAACCTTTTTCTTTGGTTAGAGGAGGAAGATGGGTGAGAGACACTACCTAAGTAGTGTTTTGGATAAAGCAACTGTCCAAATATATTACCTTACTGACTCAGTGTCCCATGTCTGGTCTTGCTCAGCATGTGCTTTGCCTTTTCACAAGGTAAGTTTTTAAAGGATTAATTTACCTTCCTGGCAACCCCCCGTTCTCACTCTCACCGCCCCCGCCACTGCTGCGAAAATTGCGCTTTGTTGGCATGTTGAATGTGGTTTTAAATAATAGTCATGCTATCAAAATCAATGCGTGCATTTACATTAAATTCTGAAAATGTTAGTCAAACATGGTTTATGTTTTACAGATTCAGAGTGATCTTCATTTATCTGTCCATAATTTTCCAAGTGTTGAGCAATTTTGTACTGGAGTATTGTCTCTTAAAAAGTCTTCCAACCTCAGAATAAATTGATGAGCCTGTAGCTGTTAGGTTTATTCCATTCCTTTTTATTTGCAAACCTCCGGCGTTCCAGATCCAAGGATCACTATGGCCTGAGCCTTTGTAATTTTTACCCTTCTCCCATTAATCTCGGATTCTAATCACTCTACTCTGACATGACCCCATTCACCATGGAAAGAAAGGCTCTGCCAAGGTCTTCTGCACCCTTTTTCTCCTAGTGAAAAATTAAGAGGAACAGTGGAACATCTTTCTAATTACATGTATGCTATTCATCCTTCACTGGTGGGCCTTCCAAATGTTAATGTCTAATGTTAATGTGCCTCACAGCATGTGGTGATCTGATCTACAGCAGACTGTGTCACTAATAGCATTGATCGACACAGCATTAAACACTTTGATTTGGAATCTGCTCCACGTTCTCTCTGCAGGTGTGAGTTGAAGGATGCAAGTAAACCTCTTCCAGACAACAAGACTGTGAAAAGCAGGGTCATTTATATAGTTGCCTGGATACAGTCACTTCCTAGAAAGAGGTACTTGGAATTAGTTTGAACTCTACAGGCTAGCGTCATCTGCTGCACCTGAGCCCAGTAATACTGAGATCAGACAGAGGGTGGATAAGAATGAAATCATATAAACCCACCAGCTGTTTTGTTTAGTAATTGGATTTGAATTTTCAGAAACTTGTTTTTAATAATCATGATGTTTACTTTCTCCTGTGGGAGTGGGTGAGTCCTGTTGTTTCCATTCACCATATTTCTGAAGTGATTTAATTATTCGGCAAGGACGCATTGTTTCCTGGTGATCACCTGAAATAGTGTGATCATCTCAAATAGAATGTTGCTGTAAATATTCTAAATGATGAATTAGGCGATTTTTCTGCTTTTCAGTTTATACCAATTCCTCAGTTTTACAATATAACAAGGAATTCTCCAAACTTTCAGATGCAAATGCATAATTTGGCGGGTCTTGAACGGTTGATGTATGTGAATATAAAGTGATATGGAAAATACTAAGGTCAAAATTCTGGAATTTTTATGGATCAAGAGGATATATGGGAGGGACGGATTAAGAATTATAGCAATGCTTTTGACACAGGAAATGACTATACAGAATGTTAAAGAATTTTCCAGGATGTTAATTATGTAAACTTGCATTTTATTGTTTAGTTACGAACAAATTTTACAATGTCCATTGGGGGAGGAAAGAGGTGGTTGTGATTCTCACTTCAGCCCACAGGCCAAGAGCAGTTTGCACATTTATACTGATTAGGGCAACATTGCTGCTAGCTATTAACTGTTTGCTCGTGCACCACAGGTCTTACCATGTTGTGGTGACCAGAGTTAAATGTAGCATTCCCAGTGCGGTCTAACCAATCCATTTTAAAAGCTGTAATGTAACCTCTGCATACTTGTCTTCTGGCTTTACACACAAGCACTCTTTTTTTTAAATTGATGCAAACTCAGTTGCAAAATTTATCCCTCTGCTAAACTGTTAATGTCACTATTTTTAGTATCAGCAATATTGATGAGGTTTTAATTTCTATATCGAGTTTGTTGAAAAATTTTGCTGCGCAGTTCCGAAACAAGGATTGATCAGCCATACACAAATTCTTGTGTTTATTGCGCCCAAATGCAACCAATCCATTAATATTCACTGTTGAAGAATCTGTCACAACTAGCTGAGGAGAGGGATTTTGTTCCCTTTTTAATACTTCTTGATCGGTCACACAAATATTTCCATTTAGCATCGATTTATCACACTTCATTAAAATGTAGTTTGCTAGAAAATGGAGAAGCCAATTACCAAGGTTCCCTTGAGTGAAAGAAAGAGGAAGTTTAGTTTTGTTACTACCTGAGAAATAATAATAAAAATTTTAAAAATATTTAAAAATTGGGCACACACAAGCACAAATGAGGTTAAAAGGGAAAATGTCTGCTCTAGCTAGGGGGAATAATGTTTACACAGTTTAAGTCTTTGGAGCCCTTAAGTTGTTCCATTCATAACCTGAGACTACAATATTTAATATGGGACTTCGATGTTGTGGCCAATACAGAGACATGGATAGATTAGGCTGTTGCAGGTTCCGGGATTCAGATGTTTCAGTAAGAACAGAGAAGATGGTAAAAGAGGGGGAGGTGTGGCATTGTTGATCAGTGACAATATTGCAGTTGTAGAAAGGATGTTTGGGGACTCGTTAACTGAGGTAGTATGGGCTGAGGTTAGAAACAGGAAAGAAAAAGTCACCATGCTGGGAGTTTTCTATAGGCCTCCGAATAGTCCCAGAGATGTAGAGGAATGGATAGCAAAGATGATTCTCGATAGGAGTGAGAGAGGCAGGGTAGTTGTCATGGGGACTTAGCTATCCAAATATTGACTGGGATCACTACAGTACAAGTACTATAGATGGGTCAGTTTTTGTCCAGTGTGTGCAGGAGGGCTTCCTGACACAGTATGTAGACAGGCCTACAAGGGGCGAAGCCACTTTAGATTTAGTACTGGGTAACGAGCCTGGCCAGGTGTTAGATTTGGAAGTAGGTGAGCACTTTGGAGACAGCGATCACAATTCTGTCAGGTTTACTTTAGTGATGGAAAGGGATAGGTGTACTCCACCGAGCAAGGGTTACAGCTGGGGGAAGGGAAATTACGATGCAGTTAGGAAAGATTTAGGAAGCGTAGAATGGGGAAGGAAACTGCAGGGGATGAGCACATTAAAAATGTGGAGCTTATTCAAGGAAATGCTCCTGTGTGTCCTAGATAGGACAGGTACATGTCCTAGATATGTACCTGTCAGGCAGAGAGGAAGATATAGAATCCGTGAGCCGTGGTTTACTAAGGAAGTGGAATCCCTGGTCAACAAGAAGAAGGAGGCTTATGTTAGGACAAAATGTGAAAACTCAGGGTGCTTGAGGGTTACAAGGACGTCAGGAAAGATCTAAAAAGAGAGCTCAGAAGAGCCAGGAGGAGACATGAGAAGTTGTTGGCGGATAGGATCAGGGTTAACCCTAAGGCTTTCCATAGGTATGTCAGGAATAAAAGAATGACGAGAGTTAAATTAGGGCCAATCAAAGATAATAGTGGGAAGTTGTGTGTGGAGTCAGAGGAGATAGGGGAAAGCACTAAATAAATATTTTTCAACAGTGTTCACTATAGAAAATGAAAATGTTGGTGAGGAAGATACAGAGATACTTGCATCTAGACTAGAAGAGATTGAGGTTCACAAGGAAGAGGTATTAGAAATACTGCAGAGTGTGAAAATAGACAAGTCCCTTGGGCCGGATGGGATCTATCCGACGATCCTCTGGGAAGCCAGGGAGGAGATTGCTGAGCCTTTGGCATTGATCTTCAAATCATCATTGTCTACAGGAATAGCGCCTGAGGACTGGAGGATAGCAAATGTGGTTCCCTTGTTCAAAACAGGTAGTAGAGACAGCCCTGGTAATTACAGACCAGTGAGTCTCACTTCAGTTGTTGGTAAAGTGTTGGAAAAGGTTATAAGAGATAGGATTTATAACCATCTAAAAAAGAATAATCTGATCAGGGACAGTCAGCACGGTTCTGTGAAGGGTAGGTCGTGCCTAACGAATCTTATTGAGTTTTTTAACAAAGTGACCAAACAGATAGATGAGAGTAAACCGGTTGATGTGGTGTATATGGATTTCAGCAAGGTGTTTGATAAGGTTCCCCACAGTAGGCTATTATACAAAATGCAGAGGAAAGGGATAACAGTTTGGATCAGTAATTGGCTTGCTGAAAGAAAACAGAGGGTTGTAGTTGATGGTACATGTTCATCTTGGTGTCCAGTTACTAGCGGCGTACCGCAAGGGTCGGTGTTGGGTCCACTTCTGTTTGTCATTTTTATAAATGACCTGGATGAGGGCTTAGAAGGGTGGGCTAATAAATTTGCGGACGACACTAAGGTCGGTGGAGTTGTGGATAGCGACGAAGGATGTAGTAGGTTATAGAGAGACATAGATAGAATGCAGTGCTGGGCTGAGAGGTGTCAAATGGAGTTTAATGTGGACAAGTGTGAGGTGATACACTTTGGACGGAGTAATCGGAATGCAAAGTACTGGGCTAACGGTAAGATTCTTGGGAGTGCAGATGAGCAGAGACATCTCGGTATCCATGTACACAGATCCCTGAAAGTTGCCACCCAGATTGACAGGGTTGTTAAGAAGGCATACAGTGTTTTGGCCTTTATTAATAGAGGGATTGAGTTCCAGAACCAGGAGGTTATGCTGCAGCTGTACAAAGCTCTGGTATGGCCACACTTGGAGCATTGTGTATAGTTCTGGTCACTGCATTATCAGAAGGATGTGGAAGCTTTGGAAAGGGTGCAGAGGAGATTTACTAGGATGTTGCCTGGTATGGAAGGAACGTCTTATGAGGAAAGGCTGAGGGCCTTGAGGCTGTTCTCGTTAGAGAGAAGAAGATTGAGAGGTGACTTAATAGAGACATACAAGATAATCAGAGGGTTAGATAGGGTGGACAGGGAGAGCTTTTTCCAAGTATGGGGACGGCAAACAGGAGGGGACACAACTTTAAAGTGAGAGGAGATGGGTATAAGACAGATGTCAGAGGTAGTTTCTTTACTCAAAGTAGTATGGGTATGGAATGCTTTGCCTGCAACGGTAGTAGATTCGCCAAGTTTAAGTGCATTTAAGTCGTCATTGGACAGGCATATGGATGTACATGGAATAGTGTAGGTGGGATGGGCTTCAGATTAGTATGACAGGGCGGTGCAACATCGAGGGCCGAAGGGCCTGTACTGCGCTGTTATGTTCTATGTTAATAGTTGACCTGTGTCCTCAGCAGTAGGGGAATCTGTAGATGTGATTGAGTTGTTGGTGATTGGTTGTTTTCCAAGGTTATTATTTCACCAGTTGCCGAATTCCAAGATAATGAGAGATATAGGGCGAGAGTTCCAGTTCTTGGCACAATTTCATGTTTCTTTCTGTTCTGCTGCTCAAAAGCAGCTGCTGAAATACAGTTTCCTGTGTATTTCAGAATCTCCCACCATTGTCTTTGCAAGTTGGTGAATTGGAAGGTAAATCTTTCATTTCTCAACATGTAAAATTATCATACAAGTGTGAGCTAAATAAGACATGCAAGCTTCTTGATGGTAACTCAGATGCCTGCTTTCAGTGTCTTTCAATGAAAATGGTACTTCTAGTGTGGATAGCTCCATTTATTCCATCGTGGTCATCCAATGTTTGCCTCAATCTGTACTCAGAGGACCATTGTGGCCATTTTAGATTTATGTTATTTTCCTTTTGAAACCATTTTAGTTCCAGAAAAGTATAAAGTCTAACAACCAGATGTTGGAAATTAATATTCAATAGACCATACGTATCAGTACTGTAATATATTTAGTAGTGATGCATTCTGCAAAATATAGCATTATATGTTACATCTGAGCTTCTAATATTCCCCTTGCTATCATTTTGCATAGAAATAGCTTTACTCCTGTGTTGGCGGGTCACTCCCGGTCCTTAACTAATAATAGTGCTTTCCTACTGCTATCTAGCCCTGCCTGTGCGCCACCTATTCATTCAACAATACTTTGTACGTATTTTTCTGCTGGTGTTGCTGCCACTGCTGCTGCTGCTGCCATCACCGCCATTGCTGCCATTGCTGCTCCCAGTAAGTACTGAGCTGCTGAAAATTTTGTTTTTGTTTATTCCTGTCCTAAGTTACTTCATTAGCCTGAGTCATTGATTTAATTTTGCTCTATTGTCTTTGAACTTGTTAAATTAGTCAATGTCTGTGGTACTAAATGGCCACTTGAGTGAAATAGCATTCCATTTTGCAATCATTTCCAATCCTTTAGAAGGGAAAGTGAGGTCTGCAGATGCTGGAGATCAAAGTTGAAACTTTATTGCTGGAACAGCACAGCAGGTCAGGCAGCATCCAGGGAACAGGAGATTCGACGTTTCGGGCACAGGCCCTTCTTCAGGAATGAGCAGAGAGTGTTCAGCAGGAGAAGATAAAAGGTAGGGAGGAGGGACTTGGAGGAGGGGGGTTGGAAATGTGATAGGTGGAAAGAGGTCAAGGTGAGGGTGATAGGTCGGAGTAGGATGGAGGCGGAGAGGTCAAGAAGAAGACAGCAGGTCAGGAAGGCGGTGCCGGGCTGGAGGGATTCGGCTGAGCCAAGGTGGGGGGAGGGGGGATGAAGAAACTGGTGAAGTCCAAGTTCATCCCCTGTGGTTGGAGGGTTCCCAGTCGGAAGATAAGACGCTCCTCCTCCGACCGTCGCGTTGTTGTGGTTTGGCGGTGGATGAGTCCAATGACCTGCATATCCTCGGTGGAGTGGGAGGGGGAGTTGAAATGCTGTGCTACAGGGTGGTTGGGTTGGTTCGTCCGGGTGGCCCAGAGGTGCTCTCTGAATCGCTCCGCAAGTAGGCGGCCTGTCTCCCCAATATAGAGGAGGCCACACCGGCTGCAGCGGATGCAGTAGATGATGTGGGTGGAGGTGCAGGTGAATCTGTGGCGGATATGGAAGTTTCCTTTGGGGCCTTGGAGAGAAGTTAGGGGGGAGGTGTGGGCGCAAGTGTTGCACCTCCTGCGGTTGCAAGGAAAGGTGCCGGGAGTGGAGGTTGGGTCGGTGGGGGGTGTGGATCTGACAAGGGAGTCGCGGAGGGAGTGGTCTCTACGGAAAGCTGATAGGGGAGGGGAGGGAAGTATATCCTTGGTGCTGGGGTCTGTTTGGAGGTGGCGGAAGTGACGGCGGATGATGCGCTGTACATGGAGATTGGTGGGGTGGTAGGTGAGGACCAGTGGGGTTCTGTCCTGGTGGCGGTTGGAGGGGCGGGGCTCAAGGGCGGAGGAGCGGGAAGTGGAGGAGATGCGGTGGAGGGCACCGTCGACCACGTCGCGGGGGAAATTGCAGTCCTTGAAGAAGGAGGCCATCTGTGTTGTCCTTTAGAAGGTTCACTTCCCTGAAGGGTTTAAGAGAACTGTTTACATTTTTACAATAATCCAATAGCTTTCTTGTTCATTGATTTGTTTTTCCTGCTTCTAATTTACAAATATTCAAATAAGATGCATTTATTTTCAGAGCTCCCTCTGGTGAGGTTTATGCATTTGTCCCATACATTTCAGTGTCCTGGACTTGGAGAGGATTCCAGTGTCCCTTTCTGATGGCCAACAATTGATTTGGGTATGCAGAATGTTGTGAGAATGCCAGATGAGAACAGGGTGAAGGTGGCTACTGATGCCTTTTGCAGTTCAGCATCCCCTGCTTGTTTATTAATATCAGGGTTCCATAGCAGGTTCCTCATTTGAGTTTCTCAGCTACTTGTTCCATATTGCCAGTGCTGTTGTAATCACTTTTTGTTTTCCCTTCTGCTGCACCCATTATAAATTTTCCGATGTGTCTCTGAAGAATTGAAGCAATTGCTAACACTGTTTGTTTAATTCATTAATGGGATGTGGGCATAGCATTTGTTGCCCACCCCTAGTTTCGCTGGAAAAGGTGGTGATGAGCTGCCTTCTTGAACCACTGAGTCCATAAGGTGTGGGAACTCCAACAGTACTGTTGGAAGGGGAGTTTCAGAATGTTGGCCCAGTGACGTGAAGGATCAGTGACGTAGTTCCATGGTGTGTGGACTGGAGGGGAACTTCCAGTTCGTTTCCCAATGCAGCTGTTACCCTTCACCTTGTGTTTTAGAAAGTGCTGTCAAATGAGCAGAGGTGTGTAGTTATAATGCATCTTGTACATGGTAGACATTGCAACCATAGTGTGTCAGTGATGAAGAGAATGAATGGTGAAGTTTGTGGGTGGGATACCTTTCAGGTGGGCTGCTTTGTTCTGTATATGTCCAGCTTCATGAGTGTGGTCTGAGTTGCCCCTGTTCAAGCATATGGAATGTAGTCCATCACTCCTGACTTTTGTCTTGTAGATGTTGTGCATGCATTGGGGGGCACAGGAAGCAAGTTACTCACTCAGAATTCCGAGCCTACAACCTGCTTTGGTAGCTATTGCAATGAAATGGGCGGCACGGTGGCACAGTGGTTAGCACTGCTGCCTCACAGCACCAAAGACCCAGGTTCAATTTCCGCCTCGGCAACTGTCTGTGTGGAGTTTGCACATCCTCCCTGTGTCTGCATGGGTTTCCTCCGGGTGCTCCGGTTTCCTCCCACAGTCCAAAGATGTGCAGGTTAGGTGAATTGGCCATGCTAAATTGTCCATAGTGTTAGGTGAAAGGGTAAATGTAGGGGAATGGGTCTGGGTGGGTTGCTTTTCAGAGGGTCGGTGTGGACTTGTTGCGCTGAAGGGCCTGTTTCCACACTGTAAGTAATCTAATCTAAAAAAAAATGACTGGTCCAGTTCAGTTTCTGGTCAAGATGATGATATGGTATTCAGTCTTGATAATGCCATTGAATATCAAGGATGAGGGTTAGATTCTCTTTGTTGGAAATTATCATTACCTGGCAATTGTGTGGCAGTAGTGTTAATTGCTGTGTCTCAGCATCTGGATATTGTCTACATCTTGCATACGGGATTAGCTTGCTTCAGTAGCTCCACTTCTGACCTTATGATGAAGGGAAGGCTATGGTGATTGGACCCAGAGCACAACTTTTGTGGAATTCCTGGAGAGATGTCCTGGAGAGATGATTGACCACAATCACATCCATCTCCCTTTGTGCTCAGTATGACTTCAACTGTTGCATGTATTTTTTCCCCCTCAATTCCCTTTGTATCCTGTTTTGATAGGATAAATGCAGCTTTGATGCCCAGTGCAGTCACTCTCACCTTAGCGCTGGAATTCACTTTTGTCTGTATTTGGACCGTGGCTGTAAATGAGGTCAGGAGTGAGTGACTCTGATAGACCTCAAACTAATTGGGCAGATTATTCCTTTAGAATTTCTGCTTGATAACAATATCAATGATCCTTTCCAACTCATTGTTGATGATCAAGAGTAGACTGAGAGGGCAGTAATTGATAGGGTTGGATTTGTCTGACATTTTGTGTACTGAATGTACCTCAATAATTGTGGGCGGCACGGTGGCACAGTGGTTGGCACTGCTGCCTCACAGCGCCAGAGACCCGGGTTCAATTCTCGCCTCAGGCGACTCTGTGTGGAGTTTGCACATTCTCTGCGTAGGTTTCCTCCGGGTGCTCCGGTTTCCTCCCACAATCCAAAAATGTGCAGGTTAGGTGAATTGACCATGCTAAATTGCCCGTAGTGTTAGGGGTTAGGGGTAAGTGTAGGAGTATGGGTCTGGGTGGTATACGCTTCGGCGGGTCGGTGTGGACTTGTTGGACCGAAGGGCCTGTTTCCACACTGTAAGTAATCTAATCTAATCTAAAAAAAAACTTTCCACATTGTCGGATTGATGCCAGTGTTGAAACTGTACTGGAGCAGTGTGGCTAGAGTCATTAGTACTAATACCAGACTGTTGTCAGGGATCTTTTCAGTATCCATTGCCTCCACCCATTTCTTGATGTCACGTGAATGAATCAAATTGGCTAATAACAGGCATCTGTGAAGCTGACCTCTGGAGGAGGCTGAGATAGATCATCTATTTGCCTTCTGGTTGAAGGTAGATGCAAATGCTTCACCCTTGCTATTTGTGGAGCCTCCTCCTCCCGTGAGTTGTTAATTGTACACTGCCATTTATGACTGGATGTAGCAAGACTTCAGTTTAACCACAAGTAATTAGATCTGTTCTGTTGTTGTGGAATCACTTAAATCTATTTCATATTTCTTCGTCTATATTGTACCTTTCTCAGGTATACACCTCATTTATAAGTATATCTACAGCTGTTCCTGACATGCCGTTCTGCATTTTACATTGAAATAGGATTGATCTCCCTATTTGATAGTACTGTCAGAGTGGCGAAAATGCCAGACCATGACGTTACAAATTGCAACTGAATACAATTCTCTTGTTGCTGATAGCCTACAGCATCTTGTGGATGCCTGGCTTTGAGTTGCTTGATCTGTTCAAAGGCTGTTACATTGAGCATAGTCATATCATCACACAACATAATGGAGGGTGCCCTCAATGTGAAGATGGCACCTTATCTCCACATGGAGTGTGTAGTGTTATGCCTTACTGCTGTTGTCATGGACAAATGCATCTGGGAAAGGTAGATTACTGAGGGTGAGGTCAGTTGGGGTTTTCCCCTCCAGTTGAATTCCTGAATACCTGCTGCAAATTTAGTTCAGCAACCATTTACTTAGGACTCGGCTAGCTCAGTCAGTCACAACTTACTGAACCATTCTATTTGCTTTTTTTTATGTCACCATGCATTTTATGTTTGATTCCAGGCGATTCTGATCTGCTAGCAATCAAACATGGCGGTAAAGAAAGGGACAGTTGCATGTATGAAGATGGCTGTGACTCAACTGCAGAAAAGTAAGATATGTGATACTGTACACTATGATTATTGAATTAGTATAATTGTGGAAGAGAGCATGCATATTATACTCTCAAATAGAAGTTGGATTGCTATTTCTGAAAAACCAGGAGTGTTTTGAAACTTGAAAGTTAACTGATGCAAGTTGTTGAGCTGTGCAAGGCACTGTTGCTTCTTGAAGCAGCAAGATAGAGTACGGGCAGTCCCCAAGTTGTGAACAGGTTCTATTCTTGAAGTAATATGCAAGTCAATTTTGTACACTAGTCAGAACACAATGCAGGGCAATATAAAGTGTTTGGCTATAATTATAGACCTTTAACATTAGTAACAGATCTTTAACATTATACCCCTATATGAGTTTGCATTTGTCAGACATTCGTAAATAGGGAAATACTATATTTGTGACTTAATGGCACAGAAAATCTCTTAAGTTCAGGAAATTGACCCTGATAACAGCCCTTTCATTTTTTGAGCTGCAGTGTGTTAAAATACATAAAGTGCTGGAGGCTGGTACAATTACAGCATTTAAAAGGCATCTGGATGGGTATATGAATAGGAAGGATTGAGAGGGATATGGACCAAGTGGTGGCAAATGGAACTAGATTAGGATGGGATATCTGGTCGGCATTGGACCGAAGTTTCCATGCTGTACATTTCTATGACTCTATGCTAAGGGCAGCAGGATGGAAAGGACCATTCATCATCTCTCTCTCTCTCTCTCTTTCTGTCTCTCATTTTCTCTCTTTTTCTGTCTCTCTCTCTCTTTCTCTTTGGTAAGAGGGCAGATTTTTTGAATATCTATGTCCAGAGGTTAGCTTGTTAGGGTATTGGCATATTGATACTTTATATGTTTTAATGGTAACCAAATTGGATAATGCCATGGTTAACCTGTAAACAAAATAATTAATTTAATACAATTATGATCAGCATTGTACAGTATTCCGTATTTTGTAAAGTGTGAGCTGTAACATTAAGCAAATGCATTATTTTAATTGCATTTTACTGCTCTTCATAGATATTCCTCTGACCTAGAAACATGCTCTGATGCCTCCACTAGTTGCTCTGCACATCCTCCTGCAACAAAGTATGTAAGAACAAATAAGAGTCTGTGGGTTTGAATATGATTAAGATATTTATGTTGCTTTCTCTTGAAAGTTTAATTTTTAACTTGTTCTGAAATACTGATCTGATTTGTTTACTTGACATATTGTAATTGCAGTGAGGTGTTTTTTTCTCCATTTAGTACTTTTTCTTCCTGTTTATTTTTTGTAAAAATTGTGCAAGGAAGGATGACAGTTGAGGGTGTCACCTTGCCATGTATGGCAGAAGTTAAAAACAACATACAAAAACCTGCATTGCAACTCTCTTTTGGTCACATCTGCTGTGTCAATTTAAATATTGCAAAGTTGTCCTGTTCTATAACCTACTCTGCACTGGCAATGCTGATGAAGATATTCCAGACAAGGCGGGGCTTCCCATTTTGAAATAGCTAAGTTCTCAGCCTTTGCAGAGGCAAATATTCTTTCGGGGAATATTAAAGAAGGCATTTCTTGTAGAAGATTTTGTCAGGGAATTCTAACTGGTAACAACAGGTAAATGTTTAACATCATTTTACTGAAAGATTGCACATCAAAGCTTGTTTCATTAAAATTTATCTGCAACTTATATATGTACGTGTGGCAGAAATGTGCAACATGTTATTCAAATGATTAGTGTATCGTGAAATGTGTATTGACAATACTAATTTAACTGATTTTCACTTTTAGTACTGTGCCCCACACACTACAGGAAATGGCCTGATAATCTTTTGCTTTCTTTTCATAATGAAGACAGCTTGCAATGTTTTCACAGTAGTTTTTAACCTGTGTTTTAAAAATGAACCCGATAGGTACCCATTATGAGTGCTTTAAATCAATTATTTGCTTGGATTTCAGCATAGGCGCCTACTGGGCTATTGAGTCACTGAAGTGTAGAAATGACTGAATATTCAGGGATTGACTTGCATTTGGCAAATGAAAATATTTGTAGAGCTTTCACCTATGACAAATAGGTTGGGTATATCCTACAGTTTGAATAGACTATTTTTGTTATTTGAAAGGAGCAGGTTTTTGAAACCAAATGATACTTCTTTAGACAGTTTATTACTCAACAAGCAGCTTTACATGGTGATTATCTTATTACTGTTTGTGGGATTTTCTGTCCTTAGATTGGCTGGTGCATTTTTCTTTGTTGCGACATGGGTGAGATTTCAAAAGTACTTAATTAGCTGTAATGACTTTGTGAGATTGTGAAAGGCACATAACTGCAATTCCTTCCCTCTACCAAAGTGGCATGATGGACCTTTAAAGTTGTCTACAGTGAGGTCTATGAGTGTTCCTGAAAGCCTGTTACATCAGTTACTGCATTCACTGACACATTACTTTTAACAAGTAATGTATTCAAATTATCCTTCAATTGCCTTTCGCTTTGACGTGACCTTGGAGAAAGTTACCAAGTTATTATACGAATAAGATGGTCTTTCATATATTCTGCGGTTCAATTACTAGTATTATTACAAGACTAAGGTCTGAATCATGGTCTTACCTTAATTTTTACCAGTCCCATTTACTTGCTTTTGACAAGAAGAATTTCATTTATACAGCACCTAATAAAACAACCCCAGATGATTCAAAGTACATGATTCAACAAAATTGAGTCATGCAAGGAAATATTAGGTTCGATGATCAAAAGTGGTCAGGTTTTATGAAGTGTCTTAAATGAGGAAAAAGGAGACAGTAAGACAAGAGGCCATTCCAGAGCTTAGGGTCTAGGCATGTCTGTCAACAGTGATTAAAAATGAAAATGCGCAGTAGGTTGGAATTTGCAAAGTTCACAGATTGGAGGTTCAGGAGGAAGGAGGTTCCAGGCACATAGAGGGGTGAGGCCTTGAAGTGATTTGAAAACATCAAAATTAATTCTGTAACTGGTTCATATTTAAGCAACACTTCCATGTAGTTGGCAAACACAAGAGTGGTGAGTATGCAGGGTCCGAGCAGTAAAAATTTGTGTATCAAGTTTGCAGAGGGTAGAATATGGGAGTTTAGCAAGGCATGTTGTTATGACTAAGGCTAGAGGAATGCTCTGTTGCATTCGCCCACTACTTCACACATCACAAGATAAAATTATTGTTTCTACATGTCCATTTTGGCCAATTAAATCCATTTTCTATCTCAAGTTTTGAATAAAAAGGTCTGTCAACCAGTTCTACATAGAACATAGAACATAGAAGAATACAGCGCAGTACAGGCCCTTGGGCCCTCGATGTTGCGCCGATCCAAGCCCACCTAAACTACACTAACCCACTATCCTCCATATACCTATCCAATGCCCTCTTAAATGCCCATAAAGAGGGAGAGTCCACCACTGTTACTGGCAGGGCATTCCATGAACTAACGACTCGCTGAGTGAAGAACCTACCCCTAACATCAGTCCTATATCTACGCCCCCTTAATTTAAAGCTATGCCCCCTTGTAATACCCGACTCAATACGCGGGAAAAGGTTCATACTGTCGACCCTATCTAACCCCCTAATCATCTTGTACACCTCAATCAAGTCACCCCTAAACCTTCTTTTCTCTAGTGAAAACAGCCCCAAGTGCCTCAGTCTTTCCTCATACGATTTTCCTTCCATACCAGGCAACATCCTGGTAAACCTCCTCTGCACCCGTTCCAATGCCTCCACATCCTTCCTATAGTATGGCGACCAAAACTGCACACAATATTCCAGATGCGGCCGTACCAGAGTCTTATACAACTGCATCATGACCTCAGGACTCCGGAACTCAATTCCTCTACCAATAAAAGCCAGTACGCCATATGCCTTCCTCACCGCACTATTTACCTGGGTGGCAACTTTCAGAGATCTGTGTACATGGACACCAAGATCCCTCTGCTCATCCACACTACCAAGTATCCGACCATTAGCCCAGTACCCCATCTTTTTGTTATTCTTCCCAAAGTGAATCACCTCGCACTTAGCTACATTGAATTCCATCTGCCACCTTTCTGCCCAGCTCTGCAGCTTCTCTATATCCTGCTGTAACCTGCCACATGCTTCCTCACTGTCAACAACTCCTCCGACTTTCGTATCATCCGCAAACTTGCTCACCCAACCTTCTAACCCCTCTTCCAGGTCATTTATAAAAATGACAAACAGCAATGGTCCCAAAACAGATCCTTGCGGAACACCGCTAGTGACGGCACTCCATGAAGAAACTTTGCCATCAACTACTACCCTCTGTCTTCTTCCATCCAGCCAATTCCTAATCCAAACCTCCAACTCACCCTCAATGCCATATCTCCGTATTTTCTGCAGTAGCCTACCATGGGGAACCTTATCAAACGCCTTACTAAAATCCATATATACCACATCTACCGCTTTCCCCTCATCAACCTCCTTCGTCACCTTTTCAAAGAATTCAATAAGGTTTGTGAGGCACGACTTGCCCTTCACAAAACCATGCTGACTATCCTTGATCACATTATTCCTATCTAGATGTGCATAAATCCTATCCCTTACAATTCTCTCTAAGACTTTGCCCACAACAGAAGTGAGACTCACCGGCCTATAGTTACTAGGGCTATCCCTACTCCCCTTTTTGAACAAGGGAACCACATTTGCTATCCTCCAGTCTTCTGGGACTACTCCTGTAGACAAAGAGGACATAAAAATCAAGGCCAATGGCTCTGCAATCTCCTCCCTTGCTTCCCAGAGAATCCTAGGATAAATGCCATCAGGCCCAGGGGACTTATCTATTTTCACCTTTTCCAGGATTTCCAACACCTCTTCTCTACATACCTCAAAGCCATCCATTCTACTTATTTGTGCCTCAGTATTCTCATCGACAACAATGCCCTGTTCCTGAGTGAATACTGAAGAAAAGTATTCATTCAGTGTCTCCCCAATCTCTTCCGCCTCCACACGCAACTTCCCCCTACTATCCTTGACTGGACCTATTCCTACCCTAGTCATTCTTTTATTCCTAACATACCTATAGAAAGCCTTAGGGTTTTCCCTAATCCTATCTACTAAGGACCTTTCATGTCCCCTCCTTGCTGCTTTTAGCTCTCTCTTCAGGTCCTTCCTGGCTACCCTATAACTCTCAATCGCCCCAATTGAACCTTCACGTCTCATCTTGAGATAGGCTGCCCTCTTCCATTTAACAAGGGATTCCAATTCCTTATTAAACCACGGCTCCCTCGCACGACCCTTTCCTTCCTGCCTGACAGGTACATAATTATCAAGGACACTCAATAGTTGCCCCTTGAACAAGTTCCACATATCATTTACACTCTTGCCTTGGAGTCTACTTTTCCAAGCCACACATCCTAAGTCATGCCTCACCGCATCATAATTTCCCTTACCCCAGCTATAATTCTTGCCCTGTAGTACACACTTATCCCTCTCCATCACGAGTGTAAAAATCACCGAATTATGGTCACTATCCCCAAAGTGCTCACCTACCTCTAATTCTAACACCTGGCCTGGTTCGTTACCCAGAACCAAATCCAGTATGGCCTCACCTCTTGTTGGCCTGTCTACATATTGTGTCAGGAAACTCTCCTGCACACATTGAACAAACACTGACCCATCTAACGAACTTGAGCTATAGCTTTCCCAATCAATATCAGGAAAGTTAAAGTCCCCCATAACAACCACCCTATTACTGTCACTCATCTCCTGAATCACCTTCCCAATCCTTTCTTCAATGATTCTAGGACTATTAGGAGGCCTGTAAAAGACTCCTAACAGGGTGACCTCACCTTTCCTGTTCCTAACCTCAGCCCAAACTACCTCAGATGGCAAGTCCTCATCCATCGTCCTTTCCACCGCTGTAATACTATCTTTGACAAGCAATGCCACACCTCCCCCTCTTTTACCCCCACCTCTGACCCTACTAAAACATTTAAATCCCGGAACCTGCAACAGCCAATCCTGTCCCTGTTCTAGCCATGTCTCCGTAATAGCCACAACATCGAAGTCCCAGGTACCAACCAACGCTGCAAGTTCACCTACCTTATTTCGTATACTTCTTGCATTGAAGTATACACACTTCAAGCCACTTCCCTGTTTACAGGCACCCTCCTTGGAAATTGATGCCATGTTCCTCACCTCCCTACACTCCAGGCCCTGCACCCTGAAGCTACAATCTGGGTTCCCATGCCCCTGCCGAGTTAGTTTAAACCCCCCCCAAGAGCACTAGCAAACCTCCCCCCAAGGATACTGGTTCCCCTCAGGTTCAGGTGTAGACCATCCTGTTTATAGAGGTCCCACCGTCCCCAGAAAGAACCCCAGTTATCCAAAAACTGGAACCCCTCCCTCCTGCACCATCCCTGAAGCCACGCATTTAATTGTTCTCTCTCCCTATTCCTCGAATCTCTATTCTCTAATGTAATCATTGGTTTATTGTCAAAGCAAGGCATATCCAGTGAGTATGCAATAACTGGTTAACATAGTAATCACTAATATTGAAGTCAAAATATTTATCCCTCTAAATAATTCAAAGCAGTTACTCACTCACTCACCTCAGGGCAAAAACCATTTCTTTCTATGTAGAGGTTTACTTGAAAGAAAAACTTTCTGACTGATTTTTCCAGGGTGGGACACAGAAAAGAAATGGGCTGGGCAGGGGAAATTGAGTGGAAGGTGATCCAATGAACGATCAGAAAGTTAATTATAGCAGTATTTATGGTAAGGGTAATGAGGTGTGAGGTGATGAGTTTGAAGGGATGGGAGACTTTTATATAAAAGGAGCGGTTTAGGGAGGAAAGAAGAGTGCTAAAGTTAGAGTGAGAACCAGAGAATTAAGATGATGGCTTGAAATCACAGACAACACAAAGTCATGCAGTACAGAGGCAGTGGAGACAAAGCATCTTGGAGGAATTTGGAGTATTTGCATTGGCAAGATGAAACAAGTATTTTAAATGCAAGTTGTGAAGAGTGGAATAAGATGGAAAGTTGTCTAAGGTGTAAGGAGACGGATGAAGATGTGATTCCCAGATGAGTGCTACACTAACACAGCAGTTTGAGAAGGGCTTTTCTCCAATTATAGGAAAGTTGTCATTGCCTCTTTTCCCATATCTCAGTCACAGCCATCATGTGATCATCAGGAATGAACTCATGAGAGGCAAGAGATGTATAGGACATAGAACAGTACAGCACAGTACAGGCTCTTCGGCTCTCGATGGTTTTACAGATTGGCGCAACAATCTAGAGCCCATCTAACCGAGACTATTCCATTATCATCCATCTGTTTATCCATTGCTATTGCTAGAGGAGATTAAATGGAATTCCAATGTGCAAGCAGGCCAGCCAGGCTGTGGTGATGTTTCTGTTCCGTATTAATAATTCCATGAGCCTCTTGTGCTTCTATGTCCCTTTGTTCCCTTTTTTCTTTTAGGAAACTTTCCCACCTTGATTTAGCATTCATTTCACCATCTCACAATGTTGTGTATGCAAAATAATTCTTCAGTCCCCAGCTGTAATCTGTTGCAATTAAATTTCATAACCTTGTTCCATGACTGAGAATAGCCCATTTGTACCTACTCTGTGCCAGCCCCTCATTTCCGCTGTTCAAGTTAAAAGCCTCAATCTTTCAAATATTTTGTTAAATCTGTATTTCCCCATATCACAGAACATCTTTATATGCTGTATTTTCTCTCTTATCACAACTTAGTTCCAATAGTGTGGAGTCTGGAATGGTACAAGAATTCCAACTGTGGTTTCATAGGCTCTGTGTAGATTCATCATTGCACTTCAATGTTAATTTGCCGTGCCTTGATGTACATAAGAGGGCAAAAGTATTTTATTTGTGTTTCAAGGCCTGAGAAAATGAAACCTGACATAACTGATGACAAGATCCGCAAAGCTGACATCTTGCCAACAAGCAAAGCCCAAATCCTCACGATGCCACAATTTGGCCTGCGGGACAATCTGATCAAATCAGAGTTGCTGAAGCAAGAAGAGAAATACACTTACATCAGAAACTACAGGTTAGTTTAAATGCACAACTATATTGTTGGAACCAGTTTTATCTCGAGAAATAGGAGCACAGCATAAGCTCTTTAAATGTTGATTGTAAATACCCTACAGCACCAAACAGATGCAAATCTGCAATCTTCACCTCAACCATTCTCTGTCTTGGGGTTTCCAGCCCTCGCTATGAGCGCAGTCCCTTTCCAATCTTCTCATGCCAATCACTTGTCCTAGTTGTGGGGATCATTACTCCTTATCCCTATAGTGGGTCAGTCTATTTCCAAACACTTGCATTATCAAGCAACAGTTAGAAAATCAGCTTGTCGATCACTCAAGGGCAGCTTTTTCAAATGAAGCATCTTTTTTAATCCCCCCTAAACTGTATGCATCTTAAGTCCACAGCACGAGCTGTAGCTCATCCAGTATTTATGTGCTTATCAAATGTCAGTCAGTTTATAAAAAATTGAGACTGATGAGGAAACTAGAAGATCACTGTTTTCTTCAATTTATCTGCACCTTCACTTGGTTTTGACCTTGAAGCTGAGATATCATTACTGTTACTTATGTGAGCTCTCGATGTACACAACCAGATTCATTGAGTTTCCGACATATGCCACTCATTCCACTAAGCAAGCTCAAGGAAAAAGCAGGGACAAGCCATGTACTGCTTAAGCTGGAGCCTTCCAAAATAGGTCTACCAGAGTGTACCTCATGCATTAGGTGTGCATTTTTAAAAATGTATGCATTTAAGACTAATTATAGAGTAAGGTATATGTCTTGTGTGTTGACAATGACAAGCTGTAAGTTACATTACTTACAACTGATTTCCTTCCGTTTGGGGAATTGGCATCATTTTGCCCAACCAACAAATGAATTATGCAACAATAAAATAGACTAGAAATTATGTCTGCACCTTTTGCATTGCTCTAATTCTGCATTTCATATTGAAAAACAGTATTTTATGTCATGTAGGATTTTTGCAGGGACGTACAATGTGAATGGCAAGTCTCCTAAGGAGGATCTGAGGCCTTGGCTGAGCTCTGATTCTGAACCACCTGATATCTACTGTGTTGGGTACGTCTCTGACAACACAACTCAATGTTTGTTCATACTATGTTTAGTAATAAATGTGAGAACTTGGAGTCACTTCTCCTTATTTTTAAATCATTCAGTATATAAACAAAATACCATTATTGAAGTGTAAATGACACACTGCTCCAAACTAGTCTAAATTGTCCAGACTTGGAAAGACGGTGGATGAAGAATTTTTGCCTGCTGAATTTTAATACATATACTAGAAACATTGACTTAGAATCAATGTGCACAGAACTAGTTGCTAAACAGGCACTGCAAGAGAAGCATTTCCTTTTGCTTGCATGAAGAACTGGAGTGCACTCCCTGAAGGGGTGGTGGAAACAAAAGTGAACTAGTTATAAATATCTTTACTCAACTAGTTCAGACATGTTGTCTCTCACGTTTGGAGAATGTGAGCACAATTCTCCTGGCTCAGAGACAGGGACACTACCATTGTGCCACAAGAGCCTCTTGCGAATTCGTTATATATTTAAAAAGGATAGGTTTTTACTGGATTATATAGAGAAGAAAACAGGGAAGTGGCTCTTGTAGAGAACGCACACATGTGGTAGCTGAATGACTTCCTGTGTACTATGAGTCAAAAATAACTTTTTTTTTAAAAGAGTGAATTCTGTTCAAGCAACTCAAAATAATGCAATATTGATAGTTGATATTGTCTTGTTGCTGAAAGCTGTGAATCACCTCAACTCCAAAACTTTGCACTAACATGAACAGTTTTTAAGAACACTAAAAATAGTTGTGGGAACAGTTGGCCCCTTGGGCCAATCCCAACATTCATTAAGATCGTTGCTGATTAGCTACACTTCAAACACTTTCCCAATATCCCTTGATTCCCTTGGTATCCAGAAACGTTGTCAGTCTTGAATATAATCAATTGACTCAGCACCTGCAACTCTCTGAAGTATGCCAATTTGCCGTGTACTGTTGTATGAATGCTGCTTCCATGCACAGTGCTGTTTTACAAGCATTATCGGCATCGCTTTAAAAACTCAAATGTAGCAAGCCCAGAACATGTGAACTCATAATGATATTTGCATCTCAGCTATAATTGAAGAATTATAAGCTCATGAAAATTGAAGCCTTGTTAATAGTTTACGATCCAAATCCATTTCAAATAATTGTGTCTGAATTGTATTTCCAGACGTACTTCTGATTAAGAGCAGGCTAATCAAAATTTATTTGCTTTTAAAAGTTTTCAGGAAATTGACCTCAGTAAAGAAACATTCCTTTTTAATGAGACACCAAGGGAGGAGGAGTGGTTCATAGCAGTTTCTGAAAGTCTTCATCCTTCAGCTGCATATGCAAAGGTAAGTATATTGCATTTTTGTTGCATCCCTCTTAAAGTGATCTAACCAGCATTAAATTGTATAGGTTTGATCTTGAATTCTTTTCAGTTAGTTGGTGTCACCCAGGGCAATTTTGAGACAGCAGAATTAAACTGTGAACCAGGATTGAGAAACAAAATTATTAAAGACTTCTTACTCCCAGTCCAACAGCAAAATAAGCGGATATTGGGTGAGAACAGGATTTGATCTGGTGATAATGGCCCCTTGGTCAGACAGCTCGCATATATTTTACTGCTTCTGTGGCTTGCCAAAAGCACACTTTGAGAAATTGCTTTTCCCCAACCATGATCATCTGACCATTGTGACGTGGAAAATCCTGGTCATTTTGTCAAGGCTCACCAGTGAAAAATGCACTGGAAGGCTGCAAACAATATTGAATTAAGTGCAGCTTCAGGAAATAAGAAACAAAATTAAATGTGTGTGCAGGAGGATAAGATTGCCTTAAATCTAATGTATAGTATGTCTTTCCCCAAATCATGATGTTAGAGCTACTGAGTCCGCCTATGCTTGTGCCTTATTCCCATCTTTAAATTCTTTCCTGTATTTTTTTTTGCTACAATGGTACTGCACTTGTTACAGGGTAAGAGTATTTACATCACAGCCTCCTTGTTATAAGAGCAAAGATCAGTACAACACAGGAGAAGGCCCTTCAGCCCACCAAGACTGTGCTGGTGACACATGATGCTTTTCTAAACCAAAAGCCTTTTGCTTGTATGCAGTCCGTATCTCTCTATTCCCTACCTATTCATTTTCTTTCAAGAAGTCTTGTACTATTGGATTGCGTTTTCCTCTGCAGTGCATTTCAGGCACTTAGTGCCCTCTGTACAAAAAAAATTGTTTCTCATATCTCTTTTAAACCTACCCTCTTTTACCATAAACCTATTTCTCCTCGTAATTGTTGTTTATTAATAAAGACCGAAACAACTGCGGATGCTGTAAATCAGAAATAAAAACAGAAGTTGTTGGAAAGGCTCGACAGGTCTGGCAGCATCTGTGAAATCAGAGTTAACGTTTTGGTCCGGTGACCCTTCCTCAGAATTGATAGTAGCTAGGACATTTCTATCCTGGGAAAAAGACTCCAACTTGGCAGTCTATCCATGCTTCTCATGATTTTGTAAACTTGTATCAGGTCACCTTCATCCTTTGACATTGAAGTGAAAACAAAGCAAGCTTGTCCAATTTCTCCTCATAGCTAATACCTTCCAAATCAGGCAACATCCTGTTAACCATTTCTGTACCTTCTCTAAGGTCACCACATCCTTCTTATAGTGTGTTAACCAGAACTCTGCATTATATTCCAAAAGTGGCCCAACTAAAGTTCTATACAGCTGCAATATGACTTGCCCATATTTATATCTCGAACGGTGAAGGCAAGCATGCCATATGCTTCTTGACCAACTTATCCACTTGTGTTGCCACTTCCAGGAAAATGTGGACCTGTTTGCCTGCATCCCTCTCTTTGTTGATGCTACTAAGGGTTCTGCCATTTACAGTACACTTCCCTCCTGTCATTAGGTCTTCCAAAATGCATCACCTTGCATTTGTCCAGATTAAACTGCATCTGCAATTTCTCCACCCAAGTTTCCAACCTTTCTATATCCTGTTGTATTCTCTGTCAATCCTCTTCACTATCTGCAGCTCCAACCTTTGTGTCATTTGCAAACTTACGAATCAGACCGCCTCACATTCTCCTCCAGATCATTTATATATATTACAAACAATAGGGGACCCAGCACTGATCCCTGCACAACACCACTATTCATAGATCTCCTGTCAGAAAAGTACCGTTCCACCGCTACTCTTTCTTCTATGACTAAGCCAGTTCTATATCCATCTTACCAGTTCATCGCAAATCCCATGTGACTTCACCTCTTGTATTCGCCTGCCATGAGGGATCTTGTCAGAGGCCTTGCTGAAGTCCATATAGACAGCATTTATGTCCTGCCCTTATCAATCATCTTTGTCACTTCCACAAAAAACTCAACCAAGGTTATGAGACACTATCTTTCTGACAGAAAGCCATGTTGCCTGTCATTAATAAGTCCATATTTTTCCAAATCTGAGTAATTCTTATCCCTGAGAATCTTCTCAATAATTTCCCTAACATTGACAGAAGGGTCACCAGCCTGTGATTTCCTGGATTATGCCTGTTGCCCTTCATTAAAAAAAAGAACAACATTGGCTCTTCTCCAGTTATCTGGGACCTCTCCTGTGACTAAAGAGGATACAAGATGATTTCTATGATCTGTGATTAAAGATTTCATACAAGGCCCCAACAATTTTCTCACTTATCTGCCTCAGCATTCTCAGATCTTAGAGATCCCATTATATCCTCAGGACTTGTTTACCTTAATCATTTTAAAACACCTGACACCTTTTTTTTATATTGACATGCCCAATAATATCAACATACCCCTCCTGCAGTCCTTCTCCTTTGTGAATATCCTTTGACCCACTTCCTTTGACTCCACGTATAAATTCCTTCCTTTGTCCTTGAGTGGACCTACCTTTTCTTATTCTTTATGTATGTATAAAACATCTTGGGATTTTCCCTAATCCTGTTTGCCAAAGGCTTTTAACCCTCCTAATATAGTGCCCTAATGTTACTATTGTTTTGTTTTGTATTTGGTAATAGAGAATTGGTTTCAATATTCTTTGCTTGATATGGTTGAGCCAGCACTCCATCTCTTCCTAAAAGTCTTGATTACTTTATCACAATTTAAGCTCCAATATTTTTATAACATCAGCCATATGCTGATGGTAATGAAATGCCTGAAACAATAGAGAACTGTACTTGGTTACCTCAATTTTAAGTCTGATATACAATTTGAGGACTTGGGAACTGCAAGCATTTTGTTTCAACTTCGAAGGAAAACTGATAGGGTCTGAAGCTTTTGCCATGACAACCTGAAAGGAAATAACTGATTTTTAACATATTTCCCTGATCAGAATCCTGTAGCTGGGGAGTGTTAATGGGGGTGCAGTTGTGAAGATGTGGTGTTCCTCTGCTAACAAACACAAAGAAAGCCGAAGAAAACCAACAGGTCTGACAGCATTTGTAGAGAGGGAAACAAATTTAGCATTTCAAGTTTGGATGAGGGAGTCGAAGGGTGGGTCAGTAAATTTGCAGATGATACAAAGATTGGTGGAGTTGTGGATAGTGAGGAGGGCTGTTGTCGGCTACGAAGGGACTTAGATATGATGCAGAGCTGGGCTGAGGAGTGGCAGATGGAGTTCAACCCTGCCAAGTGTGAGGTTGTCCATTTTGGAAAGACAAATAAGAATGCGGAATACAGGGTTAACGGTAGGGTTCTTAGTGAGGTGGAGGAACAGAGGGATCTTGGGGTCTATGTTCATAGATCTTTGAAAGTTGCCACTCAGGTGGATAGAGCTTGTAAGAAGGCCTATGGTGTATTAGCGTTCATTAGCAGAGGGATTGAATTCAAGAGTCGTGAAGTGATGTTGCAACTGTACAGGACTTTGGTTAGGCCACATTTGGAGTACTGTGTGCAATTCTGGTCACCCCACTTTAGGAAAGATGTGGAAGCTTTGGAGAGGGTGCAGAGAAGATTTACCAGGATGTTGCCTGGAATGGAGAATAGGTCGTACGAGGATAGGTTGAGAGTGCTAGGCCTTTTCTCGTTGGAACGGCGAAGGATGAGAGGTGACTTGATAGAGGTTTATAAGATGATCAGAGGAATAGATAGAGTAGACAGTCAGAAACTTTTTCCCCGGGTACAACAGAGTGTTACAAGGGGACATAAATTTAAGGTGAAGGGTGGAAGGTATAGGGGAGATGTCAGGGGTGGGTTCTTTACCCAGAGAGTGGTGGGGGCATGGAATGCGCTGCCTGTGGGAATGGTAGAGTCAGAATCTTTGGTGACCTTTAAGCGGCAATTGGATAGGTACATGGATGGGTGCTTAAGCTCGGACAAATGTTCAGCACAACATCGTGGGCCGAAGGGCCTGTTCTGTGCTGTATTGTTCTATGTTCTAAGTTCAGTATGACACTTCTTCAGTAAGGGCTTGCTAAACTACTTTGAAGGGTAATTTTTAGTCAACCATGTTGATGTGGAACCGGAGTCAGATGGTAAGAATGGTAAGTTCTTCCAGGGTATTATTGAATCATCCTGAGTTTTTATAATAATCCGATAGTCACTTAGCCAGTTTTCATTGAATTCCATGTATTTTAAACTGGATGCAAGTTTTCAAACATTCATGGCCAAATTTTAATTTATTTTCTCTATAATTGTTGTGTCAGCTGTTGTTCAGTTGATGTGTCTAAATTATGCAGTTCAGGGTTTAAGCTACCCTCCAGGGCTTGGGCACAAGAGTCAAAACTGATGTTCCAGTGCTATACCAAAGAAACAGTATTAGAAATGCCATTTTTCATCATCCTGCTTGGATGGATGTAACACAATCCAATGGCTCTATTTTGGAGAATGGGATTTATCCCTGGTGTATTCCCCAATACTTAACCCCAGGTGAGCCCTTATTTTTGGGTGGCCTAGTGGTTAGCATTGCTGCTTCACAGCGCCAGGGACCCGGGTTCAGTTCCATCCTCGGGCGAATGTCTGTGTGGAGTTTGCACATTCTCCCCGTGTCTGTGTGGGCTTCCTCCGGGTGCTCCGGTTTCCTCCCACAATCCAAAGATGTGTCGGTTAGTGAATTGGTCATGCTAAATTATCCATAGTATTCAGGGATGTGTGGATGAGGTGCATTAGTCAGGGGTAAATGTAGAATAATAGGGTCAGGGAATGGGCCTGGTTGGGTTACTCTTCAGAGGGTCGGTGTGGACTTCATAGGCCAAATGGTCTGTTTCTACACTGAAGGATTCTATGACTTTTATGAATTAGCATTAATAAAACAGGTTATCTGGTAATAAAAACATTTGTGGAATTTTGCTGAGCACTTATTGACCATGTTTCCTATATTATCTTAAGAGCAGCGACTACACTTCAAAAGATACTTAACTGTTGGCAGAACAGTTTGAGCAAACTGGTAGTTGTGAAACATTATGAATGCGTCTTCTTTTTCTAATAGTCCAGGGCTTCAGATTACATGTTAAAAAAAATCTGCACTACACTATATTGATATAAAATAAACAGTGGAACCCTTATTCAGCCCAATCCCTACCTAGTTCTTTACTGTCCTTAGGCGCACTTGCAGCAGTAATAATTACAATCGTGAAATATAATGGAGTTAGTTTCTACTCCTGCGGCCTCGTGACACAAGCATTGCTGAGAACAGCTAAAAGGGATTTAATTAAACTCTAGGTTTGACAAATATGACATATAAAGGCCTGCATTCTGGTGAAGCAGTTAAATAGTAGCCATACGCCCTGCTGTGTTTTACCTTGTCCTTATGCTCAGCATCATAAATGTCTACATTTGAAACCCCTGTAAAAGAGAATTTTAATTTCAGATCAAGCTTGTCCGGTTGGTTGGAATGATGCTCATGTTGCTTGTGAAGAAAGAACATGCTGCCTATGTAACTGAAGTAGAAGTGGAGACAGTGGGAACAGGCATCATGGGAAGAATGGTAAGGAAGACTGAAAAAAATGCTAGGACAGTTTATTGTCTTTTCGGTGAATGAGTGGTACAATTTCTCAGAACTCAAGTAGATTGTGAGGGTAACAATTCTTCATGTAAAACACAATTTGCCAAAATTGTAGATGTCAGACCTTTGTTAAAGGTAATTAGTATACAATGGGGTACTGTATTCAGTTATACAGAACTTTGGTCAGACCCGAGAAAAGTGAAAATGGAGGTCTTTTCTTTTATTCTTAAATGTATACAACGACGAAGCATCAATAATACCTGAGATAGAGAATTACAAACATTCACAATCCTCAAAATTTGAGCTTGTTTTTCCTTGTCTTAGTCCCCTTGACCAAGATGCTGTGTTTGACATTTCCCAGCTGGGAAAACAACTTTTAAGTTGACCTTTAACCCATTCATAATCCTGTATGTTTTAATGAAATTACCTCTCATTCTTCTATATTCCAAAGAGTACACAGGCACAATTTACTCATCCTTTCTTCATAGGATAACCACTCATCCTTGAACCTTCACTCTAACACCTCCAGTGCAAGCATATACTTCCCTGGAAATGTTTTTAGTTTTGGGCTCCAAATATCAAAAAAGATATATTGACTTTGAGGAGGATACAGCACAAATTTGCTAGAATGATACCTGGACTTAATTTTTGGCAATCTGTTCTCATAATCATTTTTGTTAACATGATGTTACGTGGGGTTACAGGGATAGGGTGGGAGCTGGGTCTGGGTGGGATGCTCTTCGGAGTGTCGGTGTAGACACAATGGGCCAAATAGCCTCTTTCCGCACTGTAGGGATTCTATGATTCCTTTGAGTTCAGAAGGCTAAGATGCACCACTAATCAAGGTCTTTACAATAATGAAAGAATTGAAGAGAGCAGATACAGATAAACTATTTCCTCTTGTAGAAGAACTATGAGCAGTGGGGAATAATTGCGAATCATTGAGGTGAGATATCAAGAAACACTTTTTCTCAGAGAGACTTGTGGAAATCCAGAACTCTGGTAGGTGGATGTATGCGGCTGAAGAAGAATTGAGATTTTCAGAGTTGAGATCAATAGATCTTTGTTCAAGGGATATGGAACATAATTGAGATTGATATTCAAATTAACCACCAACTGATTAACAGGTTAGAAGAGTGAACAGCCTTCTCTTGATCCTATAATCTTGACCCGAAGCTTGAGACCAGTTTTTAGCTTGTTTCCATGGTAGTGAGTTTTGAAAAGATTTGTTTCCATGGGCAGGGCAGTTCTACAGGAGAGAAGTCTGAAAATAAGTTGTCAGAGGAAAAATATAATTTCATAATGAACATGATTATTTTTAAGAAACTAGAGTATCACCATTATAGCAATGTCCAATTGTGCATCTTACATATAATTTCACTCAAGTAGAGCCTATTCTTGTGTCAAGGGATACACTGTGTTACCTCTAGTTGTGTTTCTCTGTATCAAGGCCTATAAGTGCTGAATATATTTTAACTGTTCACTATTGGGAGTGTTGAGACTAGTCAAGTTACAGACAGTCATGTAGAGAAAATAATGCAAGTTAAGAAATAAACACAGAAATTGCAGGGAAAACTCAGCAGGCCTGGCAGCATCAGTGGAGAGAGAGAGAGCAGAGTTTCGGGTCTAATGACCCTTCGGAACTGGAGTTTTTCAGTTCTGAAGACTCACAGGACCTGAAACACTGAATCTGCTTTCTCTCCGTAGATGTTGCCAGACCTGCTGAGTTTTCTCAGCAATTTCTGTTACTGTTTCTGGTTTCCAGCATCTGGAGTTCTTCGGGGTTTCTTTTTAAAACGAAAAGTACTCTGGGCCTTAACAATTATGAAACTTCCTGTTCTTACTATTCCTCGGAAATGTAAAGCGGAAGTATATTTTAGCACAATAAGACCAGTTAACAAAAGCACGGTACATATTTGTTGCCCTGCTCAGGTGGACATGGTTATAAGTAGTGCTTTATTCATCGTGCTTTAACAACATTGCAGTTCAGTTATCGTGCCAATGTAATATTTAGAGACATATAACAGGAAGTTCCACTTATTTACTTTAACTTTACAGGCATTGTTGTATGAAGATAAAAAATAATGGTGATAACAGTCTTTTAGAAACTGCAGGACACTCAGTGAAAAGTATTTGCTTGCAGGAGTAGAACCTGTAACTCTTCCTGCCAGCAGGTGGCAGTGAGAAACAGGCTGTCCACTGCCTTTCAGATGTAGAAGGCAGGTTTATTTGTGGCTGGTACAGGAAAATGCCATACCTGCTTCACAGTCACATGATGCAGTATAACATGGCTAATAATTTATCTGTCAATCTGGTATTTTTTTTATTTCACAGCAGAACTGCAAATGAACTGATGCAGAAAAAAATGTTTGAAATTTCAAATGTACCTTTAATTGGATAATATATTAATATGCATTTTTAGTTTTAATTAGAAGCTTATATTGCTTTGTGTACTCATTTAGAATATCAATTGAATGATTTACATTAATATTAGCGAAGACGCTCCTTTGCAGAATAGATTATGTATAATGTCAAGACTAGTTTACCTGCCCTTCCCCTGAAGCTGTATAGCATTGGAATCTTCTCACCAGTTGATGGATGTCTCAGTTATTATGAGTACATTGATGAATGAAGAATCTAATTCTGCACACAGATACAGGATGTCAAACCACATTGACCACGAGCTGCCCATCTGTCTTGGGTGACTGGTTAGGAATGGGTAATAAAAGAGATAGGAGGTCAGGAATACTCCTCCCACCTCATTCAGGGAGAAACCTGACATTATTAAAGACATGGGGCTGAATAGACCCTCCCAGGGAAGCCAAAAAACAAGGGGAACAATGGACATAATGGTCTCTACCATTTCTTTCCAGCCATAGAGTCATGTAGCACTGAAACAGACCCTTCAGTCCAACTCGCTCATGCCAACCAGGTTTCCCAAACTAAACTAGTCCCATTTGCTTGCTTTAGGCCCATTTTCTATTCGTGTTCCTGTCCAAATGGCTTTTAAATGTAATTGTACCAACCTCTACCACTTCCTCTGGCAAGTTCATTCCATATACGCAACACCCTGTGTATACAAGTCCCTTTTAAATCTTTCTCCTCTCACCTTAAACCAGTACCCTCTAGTTTTGGACTCTGTTACCCTAATGAGAAGACCTTGGCTATTCACCTTATCGATGTCTCTCAATAAGGGTCATCCCTCAACTTTCTATGCTACAGAGAACAAAGTTCCAGCCTCTCCAGCCTCTTATAACTCCAACCCTTCAGTCGTGGTAACATCCTTGTAAATCTTTTCTGCGCCAGATCCATTTTAATAACATCCTTCTTAAAGCAGGGTGACCAGAAGTATACACATTATTCGAAAAGTGGCCTCACCAGTGCCTTACAGCTGCAACATGATATCCCACCTCTGATACTTAATGCTCTGATCAATGAAGACAAGTGTGCCAAATGTCTTCTTCACCACCCTGTCTACCCGTGACACCACTTTCAAGGAATAGTGTACCTGAGCCCTTAAATTTCTGTATTCGACAACCCTCCCCAGGGCCCTACCATTAACTGGTTTATCTTACCGAAATGTAACATCTCACATTTATCTAAATTAAACTCTATCTGCCACTCCTCAGCCCATTGACGCAGTTGATCAATGTCTCTTTGTAGTCTTAGATAACCTTCTTCACTGTCCAGTTTTGGTGTTCTCTGCAAACTTATTAACCATGCCTCCGATATTCCCATCCAAATTGTTTTTATAAATGACAAACAACAGTGAATGGGTCCTCTGCAGATGAATCATTCCACTCCGCTTTCCCTTGCTCAAACTAAAGGAATGTTGATAGTGGGTATGCTTCAGGGTGTCTGTTATTCAGGGATTTCTTAAGTGTGGCTGGAAATAAGAAATGCCACAGATTGAACAAAGTTACATTAATTAGGCTAACTACTTGTATAATACAGGTGATCCTTTATCCGAAATCGTCAGGACCAGCTGTTTTTCGGAATTCGGAATTTTTCGAATTTCAGAATAAGTGACAGTTTGATGGTGAAACTTTTAACAGCCTTACCGGAAGAGCATGACTCACAAAGTGAAACAGGTCTTGAGAGAGAATCCAGGTCTGCCATGGCTGGGCCACGCCCCCCCCCCCCCCCCCGACATCGCATCTGAGTGACACACTTCGAATGGGTGTCGACTTGGGTTAACTGTTTGCACACCAAACAACCTTGTTAATGAGAAAAACAACTTGACAAAAAATCTTCGGATTTCGGAGCTTTTTGGATTTTGGAACTTCAGATAAAGGATCGTTTACCTGTGCTACTTCACAGCATTACTACATTGACTGACTGCTTTGATTCCTGTGATAGGCCAGTGGGTAGATGCTGCCATTGCCACAGCCGTAGACTGTTGCCTGTGCAGCCCACGTTGTTAGTCCCATTGATTTTGAAGAAATCCATTCAGGCTTTGCAGATTGCAACTTGTAATGATCCTTGCCCTCCAGGGAAATCAATTCTTGCCTGGGTTTAAAGCTACACTACACTAATACAATTTCAGGCTGTTTCATGGAGTGGTAGACTTCTCATTTAGATACAGCATTCCTTGCTGGGTGTATTTGTTCCTGTGATATTAATGTGAAATGTATAAATTAAAACAGACTCCAATTTCCCCTTTTTTGTTGACTCATAACTCAGATTTATAAGTTGCACTTGATTTAAATTAGCTTTATTTTTAAAAAGAACTTTTTTGCTGTTTTGTACAGCATAATTATTGTGTAACTATTTATTTGTTTCATTGACGTTCATAGCTCTATTATAATAAACTCTAAAGTGAATGAAGGCTGAAATATGATCCATTTTTAGTCCTTGCTTTCGAATTTTTTGTTGCTTGTTTTATAGTTGCTTTATAGTTTGTAGTGATAATTTTGCTAATTTTACTTTCTATTGCCTCTGAATTTAATAATACAACTTCAAAGGAGTGTAGAAATGATGAAAGAGAATTAACTTACTGTGTGGTGTAGGTTGTGAGTGATTTGATCCTCAGTCATTCAAAACGCATGATGGCCACCCTAAAATCATCAAAGTTTGTGCGAAGATTTGTAGCTCGGGTGCTCGTTGTTGTGGTTCTGTTCGCCGAGCTGGAAGTTTTTGTTGCAAACGTTTCGTCCCCTGGCTAGGCGACATCATCAGTGCTTGGGAGCCTCATGCGAAGCGCTTCTTTGATGTTTCCTCCGGTGTTTATAGTGGACAGACCACTATAAACACCGGAGGAAACATCAAAGAAGCGCTTCGCAGGAGGCTCCCAAGCACTGATGATGTCGCCTAGCCAGGGGACGAAACGTTTGCAACAAAAACTTCCAGCTCGGCGAACAGAACCACAACAACCCTAAAATCATATTTTCCAGTATTCTGCTACTCCTGGTTCAGCAGTTGTCTGTTACTCTAGCAGTTCTATACCTTTATTTAATATATGTGAGGCAGTAATAAATATCTACTTGTTAACTGAGGGGTATACAATCCATTTAGCTAAATGATTGTCCTTCCTGGGCCAGATTTTCATGGTAGAGGGTGATTTGGACACTATTAAAACTGAGATTAAATTCTCTATTTCCATGTACAATCCCCAGGACTCGCCTGAAATCTGGAACTCTGCTAGTACTGCTCTTAGTCGGGGGGGGGGGGGGGGGGGAAAGGAAAGCGACAGGAAATATGATAAATAAAAAGTCAGCAGCAGGTTAGCATGTATGGAGGAGGGTTTAAGTTCAAGGCAGAATATGAAAGAAGTAAAAAGGAAGGATAACTCAGGAGATATTAGAGATGTTGTGAATCATGACGGTAAGAAAGCTAGCATAAAGGCACTTTACCTGAATGCTCATTCCTTTTGTCGCAAGGTTGATGAGTTAACGGCACAAATCATCGTGAATGAATATGATTTAGTAGTCATTACTGAGACATGGTTATAGAATGGTCACAACTGGGAGTTAAATATCCAGGGGTATCATACTATTCAGAAGAACAGACAGAAAGGTAAGGGAAGTGGTGTAGCTGATATTCAAGGACCACTTCAGTGCGAGGCTGATAGAGGTACTATGGAGAATAAGATTGAATCCATTTGGGTGGAAGTTAGAAATTCTAAGAAGAAAAAGTCATTGATAAGCGTAGTCTATCAGCCACCAAATAATAATATCACATTGGGACGGGCAATAGAAAAGAAATAACTATTGCCTGTAAAAATAGTACAGCTATTATTATAGGGGAGTTTTAATCTACATGTAGATTAGTCGAATCAGCTCAGTCAGGGTATTCTTGAGGGGAAGTTTGTTGAGCGTATCCATGATAGTTTTCTTGAACAGTATGTAACGGAACCGACAAGGGAGCAAGCTATCCTAGATCTGGTCCTGTATAATGAGACAGGAATAATTAATGACCTTATAGTTAGGGATCCTGTTGGAAGGAGTGATCACCGTATGGTTGGATTTAGAATACAGAAAGAGAATGTGAAGATAAAATCCAATACCACGGTCCTGTGCTTGAACAAGGGGGACTACAATAGGATGAGGGATGACTTGGCTAAAGTAGACTGGAAACAAAGATTTTATGGTGGGACAGTTAACGAACAGTGGAGGACTTTCAAAGAATTTTTTCAAAGTGCTCGGCCAAAATATATTCCAGTGAAAAGGAAGAACTGTAAGAAAAGGGGTAATCTGCCATGGGTGTCTAAGGAAATAAGAGAGGCTATCAAATTGAAAGAGAAAGCATACGAAGTGGCCAAAAACAGCATGAAACTAGAAGATTGGGAAAACTTTGAAGGTCAATAGAAAGCCACAAAAAGAGCTATAAAGAAAAGTCAGATAGAACATGAGAAAAAAACTAGTGCAGAATATAAAGACAGATAGCAAACGTTTCTATCAGTATATGAAATGACAAAGAGTGGCTAAAGTAAATGTTAGTCCTTTTGAGAATGAGAAGGGGCATTTAGTTCTGGGATATGATGAAATGGCCGTGGCATTGAACAGGTATTTTGTGTCAGTCTTCACAGTGGAGGACTCTAATAACATGCCAGTAAGTGACAAAGAGGCGAAGGTAGGTGAGGACCTGGAAACAATCATTATTACGGAAAAACTAGTGTTGGGAAAGCTAATGGAGCTAAGGATTGGTAAGTCTCCTGGCCCTGATGGAATGCATCCCAGGGTATTAAAAGAAATGGCAGGAGAAATAGCAGGTGCACTGGCAGTAATTTTCCAAAATTCGCTGGATACTGGAGCAGTCTCAGCAATTTGAAAAACAGCAAATGTGATGCCACTGTTTAAAAAGGGAGGTAGACAAAAGATAGGGAATTATAGACCAGTTAGCTTAACGTCTGTAGTGGAGAAGATGCTTAAGTCTATTATCAAGGAAGAAATAGCAAGGCATCTCACAAAAATTGTCCTGTTGGACAGATGCAGCATGGGTTCATGAAGGGCAGATCATCCTTGACAAATCTTTTGGAATTTGAAGCAGACATTTCGAGCAAGGTGGACAGTGGGGACCCAGTGGATGTGGTCATAGAATATAGAGATGTACAGCATGGAAACAGACCCTTTGGTCCAACTCGTCCATGGGATTGAAGATAGATTACCACAAAGAAGACAGAAAGTCAGGATTAATGGGTCTTTTCAGGTTGGAAAGATATAACTGGGTGTTCTTGTGCATGAAACACTACCCTCACAGGTCTGTTAGGTGGCACAGTATTGAATATCTTTTGGAAGTCCACGTACAACACATCTGTTAAAATGCCTGATCTCCACTTGGGCCCCTGTGCCCACAAACTTTTTCTTTTCCCCCAACAAGGGCCTAATGTTTGCAATTCTCTGACACCATCTGTGAATCCAAGGAAGATTGGAAGACATACCTCTGCTCCTCTGTCTTATCATCTTATTATGTTCAGTGCCTCTGCAATTTCCACTCTTATTTCCTTCACTATCATTGGATGCATTTCATCTGAGGGAGGAAGAGAGCTTCTTCAAGGAAGGCATCCTTGTAAGAGGATTCGCAGTAGGTTAAAATCTTCTAGGAGAAAGTGAGGACTGCAGATGCTGGAGATCAGAGCTGAAAATGTGTTGCTGGAAAGGCGCAGCAGGTCAGGCAGCATCCAAGGAGCAGGAGAATCGACATTCAGGCACCTCAGATGTTGGTCATGAGAAGATCTAGGAGGAGAAAGTGAGGTCTGCAGATGCTGGAGATCAAAGTTGAAACTTTATTGCTGGAACAGCACAGCAGGTCAGGCAGCATCCAGGGAACAGGAGATTCGACGTTTCGGGCACAGGCCCTTCTTCAGGAATGATTCCTGAAGAAGGGCCTGTGCCAGAAACGTCGAATCTCCTGTTCCCTGGATGCTGCCTGACCTGCTGTGCTGTTCCAGCAATAAAGTTTCAACATGAGAAGATCTACATTGGTCTACTGTACTGTGCCTTCATGTACAGTAGTTGTAGAATAAAATATGAAAACTCAATTGGACATAGATTTTGAAAAGGCCTTGAACAGGGCACCGTACAAAATGCTGCTGCATAAGATAAGAATGCATTGAGTTAGGGGTAGAGTATTAGCATGGATAGAGGATTGGTTGACTAACGGGAAGCAAAGAGTGGAGATAAATGAGTGCTATTCTGGCTGGGAATCAGTGACTAGTGGTGTGCCTCAAGGAACAGTGGTGGGACCGCAATTATTTACAATTTATTTCGATGATTTGGAGTTTGGGGACCACGTGTACAGTGTCGAAGTTTGCAGATGACACTAAGATGAGTGGCAGAGCAAAGTGTGCAGAGGACTGAGAAACTTTGCAGAGGAACATAGATACGTTGAGTGAGTGGGTAAAGGTCTGGCAGATGGAATACAATATTAATAAATGTGGAGTCATACATTTAGGTCGGAGTAACAATAAAAAAGATTATTACTTGATAATCACTTGAACGGTAAAAAGTTGCAGCATGCTGCTATGCGGAGGGACCTGGTGTCCTTGTGCATGAATCACAGAAGGTTGGTATGCAGGTACAACAAGTAATTTGGACGGCAAATGGAATTTTGTCCTTCATTGCTAAAGGAATGCAGTTTAAAAGCAAGGAGGTTACGTTGCGGCTGTACAAGGTGCTGGCGAGGCCACACCAGGACTACTGTGTGCAGTTTTGGTCTCCTTACTTGAGAAAGGATGTACTGGCACTGGAGGGGGTGCAGAGGAGGTTGATTCAGGAGTTGAGGGGGTTGGCTTATGAGGAGAAACTGAATAGATTGGGATTTCATTCATTGAAATTCAGAAGAATGAGGGGGATCTTGTAGAAACATATAAAATTATGAAGGGAGTGGATAAGATAGAATTGGAGAGGATGTTTCCACTGGCAGGTGAAGCTAGGATAAGAGGGCATTGCCTCAAAATTAGGGGGAGCAGATTTAGGACTGAATTGAGAAGCAACTACTTCACCCAGAGGGTTGTTTCTCTGTGGAATTCCTTGCCCAGTGAGGTAGTTGATGCTACTTCAGTAAATGCTTTTAAAGCTAAGTTAGTTTTTTTTTGAAAAATAAAGGAATTAAGGGTTACTGTGAGAGCACAGGTAAGTGGAGCTGAAGCCACGAAAAGTTTAGCCATGATCGTATTGAATGGTGGAGCAGGCTCGAAGGGTTGGATGGCCTACTTCTGCTCCTAGTTCTTATGTTCTCATATGCAAATAATGATATCAGCATTTATTTATTTTTTTGTCACATTTATATGTATGTAAATCTCCAGTGGCTGTGCTCAGTTATTTGGAGTAAATGGTATACCTTTTAACAGTATTTGTTGTAGGAGAAAGTGAGGACTGCAGATGCTGGAGATCAGAATCAACTGTGTGGTGCTGGAAAAACACAGCAGGTCAGGCAGCATCCAAGGTGCAGACGTTTCAGGCATAAGCACTAACCAGCTCAAGGAGGTTGCTGCACTAACTCTGGAACTGTAAGAGCTCATGCTACCTGTTACCCCTTGATTTCAGTGGCCACTATAATGGTGCTACCAATCTCTGATATAAATTAATTGCTCACCAATTTTGTCTTCTGATATGCCTCATTCTCCCCTCAAAGCTGACTTTATTGGGGAATGGCTAGATGGGCCAGGGACTCCCCAAATTGGCAACTGATGTGTTGGGTTTGATGGCGATTGTCAGATGGTTATTCAGTTACAAATAGACATCACACTGGTCATTACTTAGAAAATATTCACTTGCGTCTGCACCCAACAAAAACAGTGAGTAGTGATTAAGAGTGGAAACAGCAGAGAGTTTTGTTATGGTGCCAATTCCATAACAAGCCAATGATAGGAAGCACCTCAGCGCAGACTGAGAATCAAATCTCAGTGTCCTAGTCTACATCAACTCAGCTTGTCACTGAATCAATGCCCTTGAGACATTGGGATAGCAAAGTATGTTTAATAATGAATACTTTTGCTCTTTTCATCTGAAGGAAAGGATCCTTACTTCTGCCAGAAGTGAGAATGAAAGAGGTAATAGCTCTGAGCTGACCTCCCACCATCAACACGGAGTCTCATGGATAAGTGCAGATCATTGAAGTTTGATGGTACTCTGACTGTGAATTGAAAGACAAAGAACAGGCAGGAATGATGATCTCAGAAATGCTACCAGATTATGCTGGAGTGGAACATTTTGCGGCCTGCCATTTTTAGTTCTGAATCTTCTGGCTTGATAAATTTGCCCTGTAAAACTTGATGGATATGCCAGCTGATAATGCTGCAGTGAGGACAGTAGTCCTTTGATTCCTTTTTGCTTATGTTCAGGCGAATTATGTAAATTGAAATTTTTTGCTCAGCTGTGTACATACGGTAATTTTAACGAGGTCAACTTGCATGGGAACATCAGTCTTCCATGCTGTTCAAGGCCAATGGAGTCTCCGAGACCTTGGTGAACAATAATCTATTTAACTATCCACTGACATTTAAGGATTGAGAAACAGGATTAACAGAAAGAAATATGGTGGCAAAAGTTTAACTCTCTACAACAAGAGAAGTAGAGGCTAAGGAAGATTGGATTCATATAGATAAGAGTGAGAGGAAATGTAAGAATGTAATGTAAAGTTCGATACTATACTTAACATCTTAGAACAATTTATGAGGTCATAGAGTCATCGAGATGTACAGCAGTTTGATTGACATTAACAATTATCACAATACTAAGAAGATACGTGTTCTATTACTGATGAGACGTGTTCTATTACTGAAAGATATCTTTCAATGGTGAGTACAATGGCAGATCCATTATGTTTCCAATAAGAAAATAATCCAGAGGATAAAGTCGCATTCCATTTGTGTGAAACAGATGATAGATCAAGCACAAATTGACCAGGAACTTGGTTATTAGAAACTCACAGTATAGCCCTGAATCTCTCAAATTTGGACATTAATGACAGTATATACCATTAACACATTTCTCCAACAATTCTGATCCTTAGTGAAGTCCTGTGTGATTTTTTGTTTAATGTTTCTTAAACTTTCTCATAAAAGTTGTCTTCCTGTTTTTCCCTCCTAGGGTAACAAAGGCGGAGTAAGCATAAGGTTTCAATTTCATAACACCACCTTGTGTATCGTTAACTCACACCTTGCAGCTCATACTGAAGAATGTGATAGGCGGAATCAAGATTACAAAGACATCTGTACCAGAATGCGTTTTATTCAATCCACTCTGCCACTAACCTCTCTCACAATCTTGAAACATGAGTAAGTCTCCAGTATCGGTGGGTTATACTTCTGAAACTTTGCATAGGATGTAGTTCTTTAAGCAGCTGCTGCCTGAAATACCTTATACTTTGCAATTGTTCTCAAGGAGCCTGTTTATCTATCAAGCATTGCTTTATATGACTGTCTTTGACATAACAATCAGCCCAGCGAAAGTGAGCACTGCAGATGCTGGAGATTAGAGTCATAGAGTCATAGAAACGTACAGCACGGAAACAGACCCTTTGGTCCAACCCATCCATGCCGACCAGATATCCCAACTCAATCTAGTCCCACCTGCCAGCACCCGGCCCATATCCCTCCAAACCCTTCCTATTCATATACCCATCCAAATGCCTCTTAAATGTTGCAATTGTACCAGCCTCCACCACTTACTCTGGCAGCTCATTCCATACACATGCAACTCTCTGCGTGAAAAAGTTGCCCCTTGGGTCTCTTTAATATCTTGCCTGTCTCACCCTAAACATATGCCCTCCAGTTCTGGACTCCCAGACCACAGGGAAAAGACTTTGTCTATTTATCCTATCCGTGCCCCTCATAATTTTGTAAACCTCTATAAGGTCACCCCTCAGCCTCCGACGCTCCAGGGAAAACAGCCCCAGCCTGTTCAGCCTCTCCCTGTAGCTCAAATCCTCCAACCCTGGCAACATCCTTGTAAATCTTTTCTGAACCCTTTCAAGTTTCACAACATCTTTCCGATAGGAAGGAGACCAGAATTGCACGTGATATTCCAACAGTGGCCTAACCAATGTCCTGTACAGCCGCAACATGACCTCCCAATTCCTGTACTGAATGCTCTGACCAATAAAGGAAAGCATACCAAACGCCTTCTTCACTATGCTATCAACCTGCGACTCCACTTTCAAGGAGCTATGAACCTGCACTCCAAGGTCTCTTTGTTCAGCAACACTCCCTAGGACCTTACCATTAAGTATATAAGTCCTTCTAAGATTTGCTTTCCCAAAATGCAGCACCTTGCATTTATCTGAATTAAACTCCATCTCCATTGGCCCATCTGGTCCAGATCCTGTTGTAATCTGAGGTAACCCTCTTCACTGTCCACTACACCTCCAATTTTGGTGTCATCTGCAAACTTACTAACTGTACCTCTTATGCTCGCATCCAAATCATTTATGTAAATGACAAAAAGTAGAGGGCCCAGCACCGATCCTTGTGGCACTCCACTGGTCACAGGCCTCCAGTCTGAAAAACAACCCTCCACCACCACCCTCTGTCTTCTACCTTTGAGCCAGTTCTGTATCCAAATGGCTAGTTCTCCCTGTATTCCATGAGATCTAACCTTGCTAATCAGTCTCCCATGGGGAACCTTGTCGAACGCCTTACTGAAGTCCATATAGATCACATCTACTGCTCTGCCCTCATTAATCTTCTTTGTTACTTCTTCAAAAAACTCAATCAAGTTTGTGAGACATGATTTCCCACACACAAAGCCATGTTAACTATCCCTAATCAGTTCTTGCCTTTCCAAATGCATGTACATCCTGTCCCTCAGGATTCCCTCTACAACTTGCCCACCACTGAGGTCAGGCTCACCGGTCTATAGTTCCCTGACTTGTCCTTACCGCCCTTCTTAAACAGTGGTACCACGTTTGCCAACCTCCAGTCTTCCGGCACCTCACCTGTGACTATCAATAATACAAATATCTCAGCAAGAGGCCCAGCAATCACTTCTCTAGCTTCCCACAGAGTTCTCGGGTACACCTGATCAGGTCCTGGGGATTTATCTACCTTTAACCGTTTCAAGACATCCAGCACTTCCTCCTCTGTAATCTGGACATTTTGCAAGATGTCACCATCTATTTCCCTACAGTCTATATCTTCCATATCCTTTTCCACAGTAAATACTGATGCAAAATATTCATTTAGTATCTCCCCCATTTTCTGTTAGAGTTGAGAGTGTGGTGCCTGAAAAGCACTGCAGGTCAGGCATCATCCGAGGAGCAGGAAAATCGACATTTTGGGCAAAATCCCTTCATCAGGAAGGGTTTTTGCCCGAAACATCGATTTTCCTACTCTTCAGATGCTGCCTGACCAGCTGTGCTTTTCCAGCACCACACACCCGACGATAACAATCAGCCCGTCCAGTTTATGGGTCTGAGGTTTTTTTATACCAATTGATGTGGAAATGATTTGTAAAAACCAGGAATATGGCACATTCAATAAAATCCGTGTTGACTTTATTAATCTGAAGAAGGACTGCATTGGCAGTGCTCGAATGCTTCTGAAGAAGTCATATCAGACTTCTCTCTCCATAGATGCTGCGAAATCTGCTGAGTTTCAACAACGCTTGCTGTTTTTATGTCAGATCTCCAGTATCCACTGTACTTTGCTGTACTCAGTTGATGGCATTTTAATTGATCAAATCCCCTTAGGCTTATGGGAAATGCATTCAGAGCACATACCCCAAGAGAGAGTTTCTTTATCTGAAGTTCGTAGCGAAACCATAAATACATTACCCTGTTGACTCTTAAATAACCAGAGAGAGATAGAAGAACTAGTACATAGACAGTAATTGGAGGGAGTTTTCAATCGCTTTAATACCAACAGAGATAACCCAGTGTAAAAAGGGACGAAGACGTAAAATTCCTAAAATATTTTCTGGGGAGCTATTTTGCACCAATATATACCGCCATTGTGTGAAGAACAGTTCTGGATTTAGTTTTTAGGATTGAAACTCGGCATATGAAATAGGTGTTTGAGAGAGCATTTTTATTATGTAAAAGGACAAAGATAAACTAGGATTAAGATGCCATTTGGGAAAAGCCAATTTCACTGGGAAATGCCAATTTCCTTCCAGTACCTGTAAGATACAGCTAGTAGAAACAGCTACTGGAACATAAATCATTGTCAGAGCTGTGAAAGGAAATAGTTTTCAGAACAAATGTGGCCCCAGAAAAAAGAAGGATTGGATTCCAAATCTAGATCTGTTTGATGTTGAAGAACCTAGAAAATAGGAAAAGACACAAAGGTGGAATTCTTGTCAAATGTCAACAACTCAATACAATAAGCTCCCCATTTTAAATTGCTTAATTCAATGTGATTCCACTTTGACTTCATGGATATAACTAGGCTGGCCTGCTCGCTGTATTTGGATTTACATTTTTAGGGTTATTTTGCACTGGAACTTATGCAGCTTTCTTTTAAAACTTTTCTGTGCAGTTTTCGGTGAAAAATATCTTTACTGAGGTTTTCACTATATAGCCTTCACTTGCTATTCCTGATTGTATTCCTTTCCTGACCACCCACTTACTACTTCCTTCTCCAAGGCGCGCAGTGAGTTACTGTACTAGAAGAGTATTGAAAGTGCAGAGAAAGTTGGAAAGACAATCAGGAAACCTATAAAAGAGCAATAAAAAATATTTGCAATTAAATTGAAGTAAACACCAAAAATCTTTTATCAGAGAATAATAGAAGACAGGACGTAAGGCCTGTATGTGGAGATGGAAGATATGGTGCGGTTCTCAGTGAATACTTTGCATCTGTCTTCAGAAAAGAGGAGAATGAAGCATATGTTGTAGTTGAAGAGAATGTGAAATGTTATAAGGAGTAAACATAATAAAAGAGGAAGCAGTTTATTTGAAAGTAGATAAAACACCTATCAAACCCTACAAAGAAAAGTAGAAGGAATTTTAGAGGCTCTGATCAGCATTTTCCAATCATCTATAGCTGCAGTCATGGTGCTGAAGGAGCTGTTAATGTTGCCCAGTTGTATGGTTGTTTACAAAGGAAGTAAAGACTGGTCACCTTACCTCAGAGGTTAAGGAAAGGATGTATTTGACTAATTTGATTGAGGAGGTACCAGGAAGGTCTGATGGAAAATAGTACATTTGATACATGTACCTGAATTTTAACGAGCCTTTTGACAAGCTCACACTGGTCAGAAAAGTAAGTCATGGAATCCAACACAAATGGCATGTTGACTGCAAATACGGCTGTGTGAGAGGAAACAAGGGCTAACAGGTGTTTTTGGGTTGGAGGGCTATTTCTGCCTAGCTTCCAGAGGGTTCAGTTCCAGGTCCCATGCTTTTTGTGGTACATATGAATGACTTAAACTGATATGTTGGAGGAATTATTAAATTTTTGAGTGACTCACAATTGGCTATACAGTTCATAATGTTGAAGAAAAAGTTAGTCAGTGTCAAGATATCATGGACTGATCAAGTGGGCAGTAAAGTAGCAGATGAAACTCAGTCTGAAGTATAGTGACAAAGGTATTTTGGTAAACGTGGCAGAGTAAAACTGAATAAGTGGTTGAATACTGGTATGCACAGATCCCTTGAGAAGGCAGGGCAGATGGACAAGGTGATTAAGAAGGCAATACAGATACCTTTTCTTTATTAGCCCAGGCATAGACAGCAAGATGGGCTACAGCGAGAATACTGCATCCAGTTCTGTCAGCCTATTATAAGAACATAGGATTAGAAGTAGGCCATTCAGCCCACAAGTCTGTTCTACCATTCAATAGGATCATGACTGATCTGTGACTTAGATCCATATACCTTTCTTTGACTCATAACCCCTAATACTTTCTTAACAAAGCTTTTTCGATCTCAGATTTAAAATTAACGAATGATCTAGCATCTACTGTTGTATGTGGAAGAGAGTTCCAAATATCTCCAAACCTTTGTGTGCTGAAGCGCTTCTTAACATCTCTCCTGAATGCTCTCGCCATAATTCTCAGACTATGATTGCTAGTTCTGGAATCTCCAACAATTGGAAATATTTTATCTTTATCTACCCTGTCTTTTTTTGTTAATACCTTGAAGACTTCAATTAGATCACCCCTTAACCTTGTCAATTCTAGAGAAAACAGGCCTAATTTGTATAATCCCTCCTCATAACCCCTGAAGCCCAAATCTTTGTAAATCTACATTGTACTCCCTGCAGTGCCATTATGTCCTTCCTAAGGTGCAGCGGCCAGATCTGCTCATAAGAAGCTGCTCAATTACAGGAAGGATGAGTATTGAGGAGATTTATGAGTATCTTGTCTGGAGAAGAGAATATTAGCGGTGAAGAGATCATATAGAGTTCGGTTGTTTTCTTTGGAACAAAGGAGGTTGTTGAGAGATTTAATTCAATGTTGTAAAATTTTTGGGTGCTAAGACAAGGTGGATGAGAAAGGCATGTTTCAAGAACTCAATATCCTGGGCAGCATAGATTCAGTTTGAAGTGAAATTGTTTCATCCGAAGTTGTGGAAACCTGGAACGCCCTGGCTGATAGTTTGATACATGGAGAAATGCACATTTGAGTAAGAAAGCAGGAATAGTAACCCTACTTTAAGTAGCTCCCAGTAGTTTCCACATAGCAAGCGCCCTGCCAGCTACTGGTTGAATACCAAAGGCAGCAATATGAACTAATTGCCCAGTTAAGGGTTTCAGTGCGATAAGGCCATCCATGATCCTTCCGTGCTCGGACTTAATTGGGGCAAAGGTGGGAAGGTGTCAGTATCACCACCCACCATTCACTACCCCAATTAAATTCCCTTCATTCCCAGCCGGGATAGAACATTCAGTATCATCCGGTCTTGCAACAACAAACGTGCCGTGAATTTACTGGGTTTGGGACTAAACAAAATAGTTTATTTGTACTTACTTTTTAAGAAGAATGATATTATTAATTAACCATTTTAGAAATGTTATTACACACTTCTGGAGCAAATGGAACTTGAATCCAGGTTTTCAGGCTCAGAGGTAGGAGCACCACAAGTGCACCACAAGGACCCCTCTCCCATCTGTCATTATATCATTAGTCCAAACCTTTGAATTACTGGTGATGTAAAAACCCACTAGAGCTGTGTATTTCTCTCAGAAGATTTGGTCCTTTGTAGAATGTAAGCTTGAAATTGTTAACATGGGGAATAACCATTTTTTATATTCGTCCTTTTATTACTTAAGGGTGAAGCAAAATGGAGGGAGCTTCGCCTTACCTGAAAATTCTTGAAGGGACAAAAAGTAGTGGGACATTGAGTCTGTACTTAATTAATTCCCTTGTTATGATAAATCAGTTAGCCCCACTAGACAGTCCCCATGGCAATGTTGATGATAACATCAGCCATCTTTTCCATCATCAAGTACCCTTCTGGCACTTGGACATTTGCATTGATAATCAAATTTCTGTGTTGAACTGACAGGGTAAGTATCTTGAAGTCTGTACTAAAAGAACCTTGCTCTAAACGAAACTATGATTTGGGAAAAAGAAGATTTTAAAATATAAATTATGTCATGTTTACTACTTTTTTCTCTTCCATCTCTTTATGTAAAGCATGATAATTTGGCTTGGAGATCTGAACTACAGAATATGTCATCCAGACGTAGAAGTAATTAAAAAGCTAATAGCATTGAAGGATTATCAGAAACTCTTCAAGTATGATCAGGTAAGATAAAAATTACATTGACTTATCACTCCTAGGACTGTAATAACTTCTGACCCACTGGAAGAATGTTGTCTCCATAGGTTTCTATTGCTGTTTAGCTCAGATCCAAAAAGACAGAAATTACCATTAAAAGGGAAATGCTTGCCTGCTGTCAGTTAACAAATTATTTAGTTTTAAGAAAAGCAACTAGGATAATTGCAAGATTCGTGCTTGAGGCTATGTGGAGTCATTCGTAAAACTGAACTTGTCAATTTATCCAGGTGCCTGAGAAGGAGCAGGGTGGAGTGTTCTTCAAAATGTTGAAAGGTTTGGATGTAAATACTAATGTTTTGTGCTAGAAGCACAATACCGGAGGCCATACATTCAAAACCAATTTCCAGCAAAACTACAAATTACAAGAAGTATACCTCTCCCTCCACCCTGCAGAATAGTGAATGTGTAACAGATTGTCAGCAATAGTCATTCAAAAACCACTTTGTTATATATTTTGTTGAAAATGAGTTTGGAAATTTTATTGGACAAGTGTAGACCAAAATGATCAGATGAATGTGGTAAACAGTTACTTATGGGATGAATGTTAGGGAGACTTGGAGATTAGGGGAAATTAATGTAGAACATTTCATGCAGAGAGAAACAGTCAGCACTCTAATGGTACAAGTGCACTGTCGCAAATTGCCTGTTTAAAAAAGAGTTGACAAAAAAATACTATGTTTACATGTGCAAAGCATCATTATTTTTAAATTTTAACTCAATTAAAGTTAACCTACCTGGTTAATTCTGGTGGGCACTGCATGGTGCCAACCTGTAATCTATTGCCACTTGCAAGCAATCTATTCTCATGGTACAAACACCTCTTGACTCCATAGTCATTCTAGTTAAAGTAAGATGCATCAAGAGCATATGAGGAAATGATTATCTATGTTGCAAGGTTTGACCAATACTTGGGAGCAGATCACAAAAACTAATAAGGTTAAGATGATTGCTTCAGCTGATGATAGCTTGTAGATGGTCATGGCAGAAGTAGATTTGGTAGGGTCTGGTAGCTTTGACTTATTTCATACCTTTTCCCCTCTCATTCTTCCAAGATTCACTTAAACAAAATCTCACAATATATCACTCCATATTTCGAGGAGACAGGTTGTGAGTGGACAAAAACTTGGCCGATGGAATATAATGCGGGGAAATTTCAGGTTGTGCATTTTAGCTCGAATAGTAGAGGATCTGAGTATTATTTAAATGGTGAAATACTGCAGAATGCTTGGAACAGATGGAATTGAGAGTCCGTGTCCATAAATTGCAGAAAAGTAGCATCCAAGTTCTGTGGATAATAGGGGATGTTCGCTTTTATTTCAAGTGGAATGATGTATAAAGTGGAGAGGTTTTGCTAACACTATACAAGGTGCTAGTCAGACCATAGTTGCAGTAGTATGAACAGATTTGCTCCTTTGATCTAAGGATAGGATATAGTGGCACAGGAGGCAGTCTGGAGAATGTTCACTAGATTGGTATCAAGCATTAAGGGATTGTTTATGAAGAACAGTTGAGTCGATTAGGCCTGTGCTCATTGCGATGTGGAAGAATAACAGATGAACTTGTTGAAACGTACAAGGTTCTTCAGGGGCTTGACAGGATAGATGTGGAAAGGTTGATTGCAGTTGTGTGGAAGTCTGTGACCGAAGGGTATAATCTCCGACAAAGAGGTCATCCATTTATGACAGGGATGCAGTAGAATTTGTCTTAGAATGTAATGAATCTGTAGAATTCTTTTCTGCAGAGGGCTGTTGAGGTTGGCTCATCAGGCATATTCAAAGCTGAGAAGGACAAATTTGTAATTAGAGGAATCAAAGGGGAAAAGGCAGGAAAGTGGAGTTGAATATTATCTCATTGGATGGCAGAGCTGACTCAATGAACTAAAGGGCCTACTTATGGTCTAACCCATCATATTTGAATTCTGTTTTAGCGGCTGAATCAGGGTGATTAATCAAGACCTAAAGTTCATAAATGAAAATTAGGTGATGTAACAAAAATACTAATTTATGATATAACACATTGTGCAGTTGTTGTCACGCAGCAGTAAATATTGAACCAATAAGCACTTCAACTATTGTTGCATAGCTATCAAAACATATGGAGGAATCGGGTGTATTTCAAGGATTCATGGAAGGACCTATCAACTTTCAGCCAACCTACAAATACGATATTGGCTCTGATAATTGGGACACAAGGTAACTGGCCCCTTGGGCTTTTTATTATGAATAATTTTTCAATGTTGGATCTGGCAGATGTTTTCTTGAAACATTGTCCAATCACGGTCAACTAGATAGTTATAAATACAGATTACCAGTTTCTCTTGGGATACAATTCCACAATAAATGCTGTCCACTCCTGACTTTACTGCATCCTTCATGTAAATGATTTGGATGAGAATACAGAGGGCATTTATAGTAAGTTTGTGGATGATACCAAAATTGGTGACATTGTAAATAGCGAAGAAGGTTTTCTAAAATTTCAAAGGGATCTTGATCAAATGGGTCAATGAGCTGAAAAATGGCAGATGGAGTTGTGATAAATGCAACATATTGCATTTTGGTACAACAAACAGTGTAGGGCCTATGCAATGAAAGGGCCTTGGTTAGTGTTGTAGAACAGGAGGACCTAGGGCTTCAGGTACATTATTCTTTGAAGTTTGCATCACATTCTTGACAACATGGTGAAAAAACGTGTTTGGCACACTTACCTTCATTACTCAGTCCTTTGAATGTAGGAGTTGGGAAGTTATGTTGAGGTTGTACAGGACATTTTGATGAGGCCTCTTCTGGAATATTGTGTCCAGTTCTATTTGCTCAATTATAGGAAGGATACTAGCAAGCTTGAACATGTTCAGAAGAGATTCACCAGGATGTTGCCGAATATGGAATGTTTAAGTTATAAAGAAAGGCTGTGACTTTTTTTCGCTAGAGTGTAGGAGGTTGAGAGTTGATCTGATAGAAGTTTATAAAATAATGAGAAGTATGGATAGAGTTAATGATAGTTGTCTTTTCTCTAGGATGGGGGATTTCAAGACTAGGGGATACATTATTAAGGTGAGAGGAGAGAGATTTAAAAAAGACATGAGGCAAATATTTTTACGCAGTAGGTGGTTCGCGTGTGGAATTAACTTCCTGAGGAAGTGGTGAACGCGAGTACAATTACAAAGTTTAAAAGCCACTAGGATAGATACACGAATGGGAAAGGTTTGGAGGAATATGGGCCAGGAGCAGACAGGTGGGACTAGTTTAATTTGGGATTATGTTTGGCATTGACTGGTTGGACTGAAGGGTCAGTTTCTGTGCTGAATGACTCTATGATTTTATGATTCGAGAACAATTAAATAATTGCACTTATAGAGCACCAACAACACAACACGTTATTTCATGACACATTACAAAGGAACAGTAAGAGGAAGAGAAGCTGACAGGGTTCAGCAGTGGTGGCTAAAGATCAGTCTAAAAGTTGAATTTTGAGTAGACTTTTCACGGAGGTTGAAGAAGTAAAGAAGCAAAAGAACCTAAATTTTGGTTGTTGGCAAGCTGGTAAATGTAACATTCAACCGTGGAAAGCATGATAATTGATTCCAATCTCATTCTTGCATGACATGTCTATATGGATATTTCACTGGAGTTACTTGATGCTGCTTAGTTTTATACTCCAGAAAGCCAGATGGTAAAGGATAGATTGGAGATCATCTTTATACCTCTTTATAAAGCTTATATTTTTACAAAGATACAGACTATAAATGCACAGCTCCCAATCCAACAGGATAGTTTCAGTGTGTTCCTACTTAACAGGTTGTGATTATGTCAAGGAGATAGAGTTCAGATGTACTTCATTCCCTCAATGGCCTGCCACAAAGGCAGGTTCTTGACTCACTGTCTGAGCAGGCTTTTGGCTCAGGCTGGAAAAGAAACCTCATTATCTGCTAATGCTTCACCCTGTATCAGTTTCTCAGTGTTGGATTGCCATTGCCTTCCACTGTTGGGGCAGAGCAAGGAGGCAGATCACAAGTCCATCTCAGTTGAAATAGGAATCATATTCACACTGATGTAGTTCAGAATAACACCATACTAACCACGAGGCTAATTGACTTGTCTGCTGTTCTTTTGGAGTATTTTTTAATCATTCTGTCTGGATGTTTTATGAGGTAGATGAGATTTGAAAGGAGCAAACGTGAATCCCTAACATAAGTTACCCCACCCACATACCACTAAATAAAATGAATAAATACAATCAGGACAGAGTAGCCTTATCAATTTCTCTCCTTTCTTGTGAATGACTGCTATAACTCGATTATTCTAAATACTTGACTCAGATCAACAAATTCAGGTGAGGCTATGAATCAATAATTAATTACTTCTAGGGCTTAACTGAATGCATCATCAGTTTTGTGTGTATGTGAAAAGGCTACTCAGGGACAGGCAGAGTGTCTGTAATGCTTTATACCAATATGTTGTCTTATTTACTACTTAGTGAGAAATGTCGAGTTCCCGCATGGTGCGATCGAATCCTTTGGAAAGGAAACAACATCAAGCAATTGGAATATCGCAGTCACATGGCTTTGAAAATCAGTGACCATAAACCAGTTAGCGCAATCTTTCTAGCTGGGGTATGGAAACATTTTAATACACTTAATCTTGTTCAGACCTAGTTCTTGGTTATCTGTGTAAAGAGAAATTGTCAGATGGAGTTGCATGCTTGCTTAAATGTCAAATAGTCTTTTTAAATGATCAAGCATTATAAGACTCAATGGTTGTCTAAATTAATTAGACAGAGTGAACTGAAACTCCAAGCATTTTGGAATTAAAAAGAAAACTTAAAAATGGAGCTGCTGAACTTGCTGGCGTGAAAGGAATAATGCTAAATTGATCTTGTTTGCATTATTGCTGATATCAATTGGGTTTCACTGTTTCTCAAAGTTCTCACAGTGTGGCAGTTTGAAGTGATTTCTTCTACGTCTTCCCAACACTAAATTCACAGCACCAACCCAGACTAGTGCAACAGGAATAAACAGATGTAGATTGAGATTGCACACAGGAGGAGGACAGCATACTGGCATTAGACAATATGCGGCGTAGACATTGAATACTGTGTGAAACCTGGTTAACAAACATTTTAGGGATTCTTTAGATCTCCAACCCTACTTTAGAACCTCACTTTAAATTTTACATTGTAGAGATTTGATTTTTGCTTTCAAAGACAATAGCATTTCAAACTGTTGTGGGACATGTTAGTACAAACAAAACGCTATCCCTCATTCAGATGGCTAGATTTGTGATTTGTCAGGAACTAAGCAGTGTGGTCAAGATACTGTCTGATTGCAACCTGAGGTGCAGCCTTTGTTTTCAAATTAGTATATATCCTGAGAAAATGGTAGGGGTCACGATGTTGAAGGGAATATCATAAATAATGCAGTCATGAATGGGAATAACATTCCTTCACCTTGTCACTCTGATTAGAACATAATGCCTTTCCCCAAAGCCTATTAGGAGGTTGAGGGTTACTTAACTGAGTAAGAGAGTAGTAGATGAGGAACCGCCCATCACTCCAATTAAGTCACGTTTGATGTTGCCACGTTAATTGAATCCATTCTCTGCCACAGCATTGAATCAAGCCCTTCTTATTAATTGTGATTTCTATTATGGATATTTATAATTTTGGAGTAGCTTTCAGCAATGATTAAGCAGGAATAGTTTACAATTAAAAGCTGCAAATGCTGAGAGCAGAGATGGGTATGGTCCCATAATCCAGAGGGAAGAGAGCTACAGATTGAGCATGAGGGTCAGTGATTGCGGAAGGGAGCTTGTTTTCAAAAGAAGTGAGTCCGACGGTTTCCTGAGGGGGTTGAGATGCTCTTGCTCCTGTTCGCCTGGCTATGCTGCAAATGGTACTTTACATCCGGAATCAGCAGTGCCCCTAGCCATCATCCTTGAAAATACATTTGACAACTATTAAATTTAGATCAGACTCCCAAATGTGCTTTTGGAACCTTATTTAATCATATTGATGAATGTCCTTTGTGAACGGTAGGATGCTCACATGGTTTACGATCCAGTGCCATAAAAACATCAATGAAAGATATAGATTGTGACTGCATTCCCCTGTTTTTCATTTATCAATTCTGTCCACTCCTCACAACCTATTCCACTCGTCATCGACTGATTAATATCAAAGCATTGTTTCATCAGATGTGATGGCAGGGCATTGCCTCGAAACATTAACTTTGTTGCCTGACCTACTAAGTTCTTTCCAACGTTTTCTATTTGTTTTCGCATCAGATGTTCAGTATCGCACATTGTTTTGCTTTGATATAAGCAAATTTCCAGGTTCTTTTAAAGTAGAACTTTCTGGTGTTTGGATCTTAAGCACAGTCTTTTTTAATTACAGATAAAGGTGGTCAATGAAGAATTATTCAAAAAGACATATGAAAATATTGTTCGTCATTTAGACAGGATGGAGAATGATTCTATTCCTTCAGTATCCTTGTCCAAAACAGAGGTAAGACGTTCTGTTATCTGTTAGAGTCATACATCTTTCTGAATCCACCATGATGTGCAATTGTCATTTCAGTTCACCTTGGGCAGTAATTGCTTGCTACAGGAATCAAGGATCTGTCCATGAGGTGAAACTGCAGGCTTCGTAGACAACTTAATGACATCATAATTTTCCAATGTAACATTTAAATATTGTTACTTCGAACAAACTTGTGTTACTGCCAAACAAATTTGATCGTAGATTTGATCACCCTTTTCATTTGCACCAAACTTGCACTTAACTAGCCAAATATAGTTGAAGTCTTTTTTTCTTTAATCAGAACAGCCAAATTGAGATGGACCACTGCCGACTAGCTTTAAAGTAGCTAACAGTGTGAGAGCAGGCTATTCAGCCCCTCAAGCTCACGTTGACACTCCAAAAAGCATCCCACGTAGATCCACCTCCCTCCCTAACCTTGTAACCCTGCAATACTGATGGCTAACCCACCTAATTTGCCCATCCCTGGATACAACTGGCAAATTAGCATGACCAATCCACCTAACCTCCACATCTTTGAATTGTGGGAGAAACCGAAGCACAAGGAGGAAACACACGCAGACACTGGGAGAATGTGCAAATTCCACATGGACAGTCGCCTGAGGATGAAATTGAACCTGGGTCCCTGGCGCAGTGAGGTGGCAGTGCTAACCACTGAGCCACCGTGCTGTGATTTATGGCATTTTGAATTTGATGTAATTCTTCCGGAATGGCACTGAATCACCTGCTTGTGAGAAACCAAGATGCTGTTGGAGGATATCTCCTGAAGTGAGGGTTTTGGGACTCATTCTGAGCATTTGACTGAAGTGTCTTTGAATTTACTAATAAGGCAGGTAAGAAATACGACCAAGCCACTCCCTCAAGTTTGCTCCTCCATTATGGCAGATCTGATTGTGGCCTCAACTCCACTTTTCAACCTCTCCACCTTGATCATTGATTAGATTAGATTACCTACAGTGTGCAAACAGGCTCTTCAGCCCAACAAGTCCACACCGACCCTCCGAAGACGAACCCCCCCCCAAACCACCTAACCTGCACATCTTTGGACTGTGGGAGGAAACCAGAGCGCCCAGAGGAAACCCACGCAGACACTGGGAGAATGTGCAAACTCCACACAGAGTCGCCTGTGGCGGGAATTGAACCCGGGTCTCTGGCGCTGTGAGGCAGCAGTGCTAACCACTGTGCCACCGTGCCATCCACCTCGGTCATCTGTAAACCTGATTACAGCTGTGCTTTCCTGGCTGGCCTTCCTTTTGTCCAACCTTCATAACCATAGTAGCTGACAAATGGAGATCTCCTTCATGGTGAGCAGCCAGTTAACAGGTTGCACGTTATTTCTTCCAAGTGTTACAATGAGTGTAATTTCAGTGATCAGTGGCTGTTGTGATTAAGTCAGGTATATATTAATGAAATGTAGCACCAGTATAGGAACGATGTTGTGAAGCTTGAAATGGTTCAGAAAAGACTTATAAGGATATTGCCATGGTTGAAGGGTTTGAGCTGCAGGGGAGACTGAATAGACTTGGGCTGTTTTCCCTGGAGCATCGGAGGCTGAGAGGGTGACCTTTTATAGAGATATATAAAATCATGAATGGCATGGATAGAGTTAGTAGACAAAAGTTGCCCGAGGTTGGAATCTAAACTGGGACCCCGGTGCTGTGAGACAGCAGTGCTAATCACTGAGCCACCGTGCATTGAGATCCTCGTTATTCAGAAATTTGTCCAACTTGGCCGTTATTATGTCCAAAGACTTTGTGTTTTGGAGAAGAGAATTCCAAAGATGAGCGACCCTTTCAAAGAAGCAATTCCTCTTTATTTCTGACTTAAATAGGAGCCCGCTTATTTTGAAATCCTATCCCCTGCTTTAAAGCTTATCCATAGTCTCTTTGACTGAGCTCTACGACATAGGACAGATCAAGGACTGAAATCAAACCATTCATGATTTATAGGGCCCAGCACTTAATTTTTATTCATTCACAGGATGTTTCTGGCTGGTCCAGCATTTATTACCTATTCGAGATGCCCTTGAGAAAGTGGTGGTGAGCTGCCATCTTGAACTGCTGGAGCCCATAAAGACATTTTCTAATCAACCTGTTCAGAGATGTTAATGCACACCTCTGGAACAGGTGGATCGTGAGCCTGGAATCTTGGAGAGCCATCAACATCAAACCTGATCGTTCATTTTTCATAAATTCTGGAATCTGATCACATTTGCTGTCCAAATACAAAAAGTAAAGCAGATTTGTTTCACTGATGTTTACAAAAAGTGTGCAAATAGTAAAATGTTGACTTGGAATTTCTCCTGGTCTTACACTGTATCTTAAAAGTTGTTCAGGAGAACTGTGAGAAAAACAGCATTGACCACAGGAAACAGACAAAGGAACCAGATTTTTTGAGAGTCTGGCAATTTTCCACCTAGATTTTAGGAAGAAACTGGTTGATGGACACCACTCACCTTCCAGGTTTTCTCTCTTCTGAAAATCTGAATGACTCTTGAATGGGTAAGCGTGTGTTGAAGGAGGAGCTGAGTTCATATTCTTCCACATCATAATACATTTCACTCTGGGGATCATACCCTGACTGTCAAGACAATGAGATTCACTTCCTATTGGGGTGGGTAATATTACCTTTCCCTGGAATGTTTGGATGCCAGAGATCAGATATCTTGCATGGAGCAGGTTAAGACTAACATTGTCTTTTCACATTAGTGTTTTTACTGTTCGTTTTGTCTCATTACGACTTTAATGAAATCTGATAGACATGTATACAGTATTTACAAAAACTAAAGATGATATAAGATTCCGTTCTTGTTTACAGCATATTGTGATGTTTTCTTTTTCTCAGTTTCATTTTGAGAATGTGAAGTTCATGCAGCTTCAGGTTCAAACACTCACAGTTGCAAACACTGGACTAGTTCCCTGTCAGTTTGAATTCATCACCAAGCTGGATGAGCCTTCGTACTGCAAACCATGGTTCAGTGCTACACCGAATAAGGGGATTTTGAGTGAGGGTAAGTCCTGTCTTTTGATGCATCCCTTTTGAACGTTGAGCCATATTTTATTTCATATTTATGAGAAAAACTTAAAAAATGAAAAATATTTGCTACTGTGTACCAGACTGAATTAACCTGTTGTTGTTTCACGTTGATTTTCAAGGCAGGGTATGAGGCAAGTTCTCACACTCAGTAGAATGAATCATACATACAATTAGTGTGAAATCATGGGCTACATTTTACAAGGGGATTGCCAGAAATTAGCTTCCACTAAAACAACCAGCTCCACAGCCGTAATATGCCGTGGGCAGGATAAGTTGCTTAATAGTGAGACTACCACATTAAACATATGAAAAAAGCACATGCGTATTTCCTGGAAATCCAGAAAGGAGAGAGTTGAGATTAGAATGATACAGTATAGAAAGAAGATGTTTAGTCTGTGGTGACTCTTTTGAGAGATGTAACCAGTCAGCAATTTCCTGGCTCTTAATCATGGGCCTGCAACATCTTCCTTTTCAACTTTTAAATACAGTTCCCTTTCTTAATTATAGGATTGAATTCATTCAATCCTTGGACATACAGTTGCTTAAGAGTCACTTATCTCATCATTGTCACAAATCAGCACTTGTTCCCTAATTTCCTCAGTTGAAATATATTTGTAATTCAATTTTTGTCGATAACAGCCACAATAATTCAATTTGTTACAAAGGTACAGAAGAATGTTGTCTTGAAATTCTCTTCAAATTAAATGAGTCATTTCTTGTAGTAATCAGATGAAGATTATTTGGTTTTGGGTTGGTTTGAAACAACTGATCAACATGGTTTTACATTTCTTTGCAGGGGAAAGAGTAGAAATTGAATTAGAAGTGTATGTGAATAAATTTACTGCACTCTCATTAAATATGGGAACCGACCGCATTGACGATATTTTAATCTTGCATCTGCAACGAGGAAAGGACTACTTCGTGGCCATTTGTGGGAATTACCTCCCAAGTTGCTTTGGATCCTCGTTACAAGCACTTTGTTACATGAAGGAGCCAATCCGAGAAGTGAAACCTGAAAGAATAGAGGAGCTGGTGAGAAAATGAGCTTGTTATTCTAAAGCAACTACAGTGATGGAAGTCGCTTTGCTTCTAAAACTGTTATGGAAAGTGGCACGATATTTACTTGTTTGCTCTGTTTTAATATCTGTGATAGGCTCTCGTTGTTTCCACACCCATGAGGTTTTTGAGTCAAGTAGTACTCCAGGATTGGGGTATGTATTTTTGGATGACACTCACTTGAGTGAATGCTATGCTGTTTGAGAGCATCAAAGCTCTGGATAAGGAAGGGGGAGAAGATGTACCCAATATCGCTGTCATCCTAATGGCCACCTTTGTGTGTGGCTGCATCAAGCTGTGAGTAGGAACTTGGTACACAAACACCAAGTGTCATTACGTACTGAGATTCTACCGATCCTTAGTGTTGTGAAGGATGGGAGTGGCCTCAGCACTGCGAAACACTCCAAATAGTTGGATCATTCTGTGTCATCTGTCCTTCATGGAGAAACTTGCAAAGAAAAACACCTTTGACCACAAGTCCATCAGGACACCCATAGCGTCCTTGAGATCCTGCGAGGAGGAACAGAGGGATCCTGTTGGGTGGCTCCCTGAGCAGACTGTCAGAAACATTTGACAGAATACTTCATCACTAGAACTTCCCAACAAGCACCAAGACATAGGTTGGCTGGTGATGAGAAAGGCATAACGTGTGAGATCCTTCATGCATGCCTGGACTCTCTTTGCCACCGCATACTGCCCTCAAAGCAGCTGAGGGAAGGTAGAGAATGTCACACATGTTCTGCTGGAATATACCTTTGTAAAGGAAGTCTGAAGAGAAATGCAATGTTCGTCCTGATAAAGTCTGTGATGCACAACTCAGTGCTCTATAGTCTGTTCCCTGGGACACACTGAGACAAAAATAGACTGCGCCTGGAGGACCGTCAATTTGGTGAAAGACGGTCTTTGGTCTGCCCAACATTTGTTGGTTTTCCTGTGCAAGGGATTGACCTTGACTCAGTGTTGCACATTCCGAAGTCAAGGACTATGTGCTGAGGGACGCACTAAAACTTGGGACAGCTGCCACTAGTGGAAAGTTGGGAAAGACCACTGCAAGAGGCTAGAGAAGAAATTGTGGGGGCTCTGGCTGATATTTTTGCATCATCGTTAGCCATGGTTGAGGTCCCGGAAGACTGGAGAGTAGCGAATGTTGTGCCAATATTCAAGAAGTACTGCAAAGAAAATCCTGAGAACTATAGACCAATAATCCTAACATCTGTAGTGGGTAAGTTATTTGAAAAGATTCTCAGGAATAAGATATACATACATTTGGAAAGACAGGGTTTGATTAGGAGTAGTCAGTGTGGCTTTGTGGGTGCGAGATCATACCTGACTCTTTGTTAAGAGTTCTTTAATGAAGTGACCAAGAAGGTTGATGAGGGCAGGACCATAAACTTAGTGTATATAGATTTCAGTACGGCCTTTGATAAGGTTCCCCATGGTAGGCTGCTCTGGAAGGTTAGATCACATAAAATCTAGGGTGAGCTAGCAAATTGAATACAAAATTGGCTTGCTGGTAGGAAGCAGAGGGTAATAGTGGAAGGATGCTTGTTGGACTGGAGGCCTGTGACTAGTGGAGTGCTTCAGGGGTCAGTTTTGGGCCCAGTACTGTTTGTTATCTATGTCAATGATTTGGATGAGAATGTGCAAGGTATGATTGGTAAGTTTGCTGATGAGGAGGAAACTTCCATATCCGCCACAGATTCACCTGCACCTCCACCCACATCATCTACTGCATCCGCTGCAGCCGGTGTGGCCTCCTCTATATTGGGGAGACAGGCCGCCTACTTGCGGAGCGATTCAGAGAGCACCTCTGGGCCACCCGGACGAACCAACCCAACCACCCTGTAGCACAGCATTTCAACTCCCCCTCCCACTCCACCGAGGATATGCAGGTCATTGGACTCATCCACCGCCAAACCACAACAACGCGACGGTCGGAGGAGGAGCATCTTATCTTCCGACTGGGAACCCTCCAACCACAGGGGATGAACTTGGACTTCACCAGTTTCTTCATCCCCCCTCCCCCCACCTTGTCTCAGCCGAATCCCTCCAGCTCGGCACCGCCTTCCTGACCTGCAGTCTTCTTCTTGACCTCTCCGCCTCCATCCTACTCCGACCTATCACCCTCACCTTGACCTCTTTCCACCTATCACATTTCCAACGCCCCTCCTCCAAGTCCCTCCTCCCTACCTTTTATCTTCTCCTGCTGAACACTCTCTGCTCATTCCTGAAGAAGGGCCTGTGCCCGAAACGTCGAATCTCCTGTTCCCTGGATGCTGCCTGACCTGCTGTGCTGTTCCAGCAATAAAGTTTCAAGTTTGCTGATGACACTAAAATAGGCGGTATTTTGGACAGTAGGGAAGATTATCAGAAATCGCAACAAGATCCTGCGAGGAGGAACTGAGGGATCCTGTTGGGTGGCTCCCTGAGCAGACTATCAGAAACAAGTGGGCAGAGAAATGGCAAATGAAGTTTAATATAAATAAGTGTGAGGTGTTGCATTTTGGAAAGTCAAATCAAGGTAGGAGTTTCATGATGAATGGTAAGGCCTTTGGGAGTGTACTGGAACAGAGAAATCTTGGAGTTCATGTTCACAGTTCTCTAAATGTAGAGTCACAGGTAGACAGAGCAGTGAAGAAGTCTTTAGGCACACTGGCCTTCATCCATCAGGGCACTTGAGTATAGAAGTTGGGAAGTTATGACACAGCTATACAGGATGTTGATGAGGCTGCACTTGGAATATTGTGTTCAGTTTTGATCACTTTGTTATAGGAAGGATGTTATTAAATTGGAGAGAGTGCAGAAGAAATTTAAAAGGATATTGCCAGGACTCAATGGTCTGAGTTATAGGGAGAGGTTGCACAAGGTAGGGCCTGTTTCTTTAGGGCATTGGAGACTGAGGGGCAACCTTACAGAGGTATATAAGATCATGAGAGGCATGGAAAGGGTTAATGCATTCAATCTTTTTCCCAGGAATGGGGAATTGAGGACTGGAGGGCGTCAGTTTAAAGTTAGAGTGGAAAGAATAAAAGGGGGCCTATGGGGCAATTTTTTTACAAAGGATGGTACACATATGGAATGAGCTGCCAATGGAAGTAGTTGAGGCAGGTACCTTAACAATATTTCAAAGGTATTTGGACAAATGCATGGATAGGAAGTGTTTAGAAGGACATGGACCAAGTGTGGGGAGATGGGTTAGCGTGAATATACATTTTTGTCGGCATGGACACGTTTGGGCCAAAGGGCCTGTCTCTGTGCTATAAGGACTCTATGACTACCATCTAAGGTCTTTTGGCTAAGGTACAATGGGGCTTTGTTCAGTTATCGGACCCTCCCAGTGCCTCAAATATATGTAAATACTATCTTGCGTAAGTCAGAAATGCCTTTGAGTTTGTGGAACTGTCAGGCAAGTAAAATTCTAATATTTGTTTTTTTCTCCATATGCAAAGACTGTGCAGAACTGAGCTGCTTCAGTTACTATGCTTAAAAATGTGTTGCTGGAAAAGCACAGGTCAGGCAGCATCAAAGGAGAAGGAGAATCGACGTTTCGGGCATAAGCCCTTCAAGAAGGGCTTATGCCCGAAACGTCGATTCTCCTTCTCCTTTGATGCTGCCTGACCCGCGCTTTTCCAGCAACACATTTTTAAGTTCTGATCCCCAGCATCTGCAGTCCTCACTTTCTCCTGCTTCAGTGACTATGTTTATGTATAAAGTTTTTTTTAATGTATATGGTATATTTGTGAAATGAAACAAAGTTAGACACTCATTAACCTTCCTTGAGGTGGATGGACACGATTCTGCATAATTACTTGAAGAACAGCATAACACTCTTAACACTTAATCTTTAACCAGTACATTGCCAAAATAAATAACATAATTTGATTTATGATTGTCACACACTGAGAAATAGTGAAAAGCATTGTTTTGTGTGCTAACCAGACAAATCTTACAACATAAGTACATCAGGGTAATAGAACAGAATCCAGAAAATAGTGTTACAGCTACAGAGAAGGTGCAAAGATCAACTCTAATATATGAGAAGTCCATTCATAAATCTGATAACAGTGAGGAAGCAGCTATTCTTAAATTGGTACGTGTTTTCAAATTTTTAAATCTTCTGCCTGAGGGAAGAGGGTGGGAGAAAGTATAATTGGGCTGGGAGGGGTCTTTGATGATGTTGGCTGCTTTCCCGAACAGAAGTAAGTACAGATGGAGTCAATGGAAGGTCAGCTGTCTTTCATGTTGGACTGGGCTGTGTTCACAATGCTGTGTAATTTTTTGCAGTCTTGCACAGAGCAGTTGCCATACCAAGCTATGATGCATGTGGATAGGATGCTTTATATGGTTCATCTATAAAAATTGGTCAGAGTCACTGGGGACCTGCTGAATTTCCTTAGCCTTCTGAGGGAGTAGAAGTATTTTGTGTTCTTTCTTAACTTTAACATTGATATGGAGGGACCAGGACAGTTGGGGACATTTACTCCAAGGAACTTAAAGCTTTCAACTACCTCCACCTCAACACCATTGATACAGATAGGGCCATGTCCTCCACTCTGCTTCCTGCAGTCAACTCCTTTATTTGCTGACATTGAGGGACAGATTGTTATCTGGCTGTTCCAGGGATGAGTGTAGAGCCAGGGAGATGGCATATGCCATGGACCTTTTGTAATGGTTGGCAAATTGTAGTGGATCAAGGCAATCTTGGAGGCTGGAGTTGATGTGTGCCTTTGTTTTTAGCACCGGGATGATAGTGGCCTTTTTAAAGCAGGTGGGAACCTCACATCATAGTAAGGAGAGGTTAAAGTTGTCTGCATATACTACCACCAGTTGATCTGTGCAGGATCTGATGCATTGACTGGGGACTCTATCCAGGCTAGTTGCTTTCCATGGGTTCATTCTCAAGAAGGTCAACCTGGCATCTGTGGCAGTGATTGTGGGTACAGGTGCACCTGAGGCCATCAGGGCAGGTGACATCATTTCACTGACCTTCTGTTCAAAACAAGCAAAGAATACATCGAGCCCAATGGGAAGGGATGTATTGTTTTCAGGCTGCTACTTTGTGTAGTTAACCTGGGATGAAAATGTGTTGCTGGAAAAGCGCAGCAGGTCAGGCAGCATCCAAGGAACAGGAGAATCGACGTTTCGGGCATAAGCCTGAAGAAGGGCTTATGCCCGAAACGTCGATTCTCCTGTTCCTTGGATGCTGTCTGACCTGTTGCGCTTTTCCAGCAACACATTTTCAGCTCTGATCTCCAGCATCTGCAGCCCTCACTTTCTCTCACTAGTTAACCTGGGACCCTAGTTTAGTCTGGTACTATTTGTTGGCGTACCTGATGGTTTTGTGAAGACCATACCTAGATTTCCTGTATAGGTCAGGGTTACTTGACTTGAATGCCTCAGACCTGGACTTCCGTAGGGAAGGTTCTTTCGGCTCATCCGTGGTTTCCGGTTGGGGAACACTTGGATTAACTTCTTCAGTATGCAGTCCTCTACACACTTAATGATGAAGTCTGTGGTGGTAGTGGGATACTCTTTTAGATTGGCCACAGTGTTCTTGAACCTGTACCAGTCCATCCACACAAAGCAGTCACGTAGGAGCTCATCCATTACCTCAGACCAGCACTATACAATTTTCTGTACCAGATCCTTACACTTCAGTGTATGCTTGTAAGCTGGGAGAAGGAGCACAACTTTATGGTTTGATTGTGGAGAATGGAGCAGTCGATATCTTATTATAAATAATAATATTATTTATTACGATTGGTTTATGCGGGTCCTTGCCCTTCACATCAGCTGACATATTTCATTACATAGTGACACAAAAAGCATTTTAAAAGTACTTTAATAATTGTGATGACTTGGAGGTGCCAGTGTTGGACTGGGGTGGACAAAATTAAAAATCACACAACACCAGGTTACGGTCCAACAGGCTTACTTGGAAACATTAGCTTTCGGAGCACTGCTCCTTCATCAGGTGGTTGTGGAGAATAAGATCATAAGACACAGAATTTATAGCCAAATGAGAACAGTGTCACAATGATTGTGAGGTGTCTTAGTTGTTCTTAGGACATGAAAAGCACTTTGTAAGCACGATAATTATAGAAACGCTTGGGCCAGATATTTTGTTATTCTTGCAGTTTCATTTCTTTAATTCAGAGAGCATGCTTTCATCTTGGTCTCTCAGAAATTATAATAGTCTGACTTTTAACTGGCTACACCAATAATTCACTTCCTGAACCTTAATTTGCTAAAACCTGACCACCAGAGGTGGTCTTCCACAATATGGTTAGTGCCTGTAAGTTTAATGTACAGTCAGGCAAAGAAGTAAGTATAGTTTCAAAGGGCCAAACATCAAGAAAGAGGTTATGGAAAAGCTAAATTATGTTGTGTTTCTCAGAATTAAGATTTAATTTGGGCAAACAGGAAAAAAAAGGAAAAGGAAGTGTGAGGATGCAGAGTAAAATATTCAGAAACTTTGGGCTGAATCTTGCAACCTGGAAGTCCTGCAACCAAAAAGAGACCTACCTCAGCGTATGGTAGGTGGCAGCATGGCCAACAATTTATAAAGTAGCTTGCCGTCATGAGCTGCTGGATTCAAGTGGGCTGGTAACTCAACAGCTTCAGTATCAACATACGGCTAGCAAAATTCAGTCGAAAAAGGTTTATTTTGGTATTATCTATTAATATTAATAGTTTCTTCTATCATCTGAACAGCTTTATTTCTGAATTACTGAGATATGGGTCAGCATTATATGGCAGAAATTAGGAAGATAAAAACAAACTGCAGTAAAATTGGAACTTCCAGAACTGCCAGAAACAGAAGTCTGGATTGAATTGCCTTTGTATAAAAACCTACCTTCTAGAGGTTTCACATCACACAGTGTCCTGTATTACAGCTAGTGAGTCCCATTTACCTCCGTGTTGACAAACTACAGGAGAAAGGTGATATTGGGCGGTAAGGGTGTTTCATACTACTTTGTACTCAATATAGTACTTTTTGAAAAATAGTAATTTTTGTAATGTCAGACTGTAGGCCTATGACCAGTGGAGTGCCACAAGGGTCAGTGCTGGGTCCTCTACTTTTCATCATTTATATAAATGATTTGGATGTGAATATAGGGGCTATAGTTAGTAAGTTTGCAGATGACACCTAAATTGGAGGTGTAGTGGACAGCGAAGAAGGTTACCTCACAGTACAGCAAGATCTTGATCAGATGGGCCAATGGGCTGAGGAGTGCCGATAGAGTTTAATTTAGATAAATGCGAGGTGCTACATTTTGGAAAAGCAAAATCTTAGCAGGATATACACTTAATGGTAAGGTCCTAGGGAATGTTGCTGTAACAAAGAGACCTCGGAGTGCAGGTTTATAGTTCTTTGAAAATAGTGACGTGTGTAAATAGGATAGTGAAGAAGGCATTTGGTATGCTTTTCTTTATTGGTCAGAGTATTGAAAACAGGATTTGGGAGGTCATGTTGTGGCTGTACAGGTCATTGGTTAGGCCACTTTTGGAATGTTGCCTGCAGTTCTGGTCTCCTTCCTTTCAGAAGGATGTTGTCAAACTTGAAAGGGTTCAGAAAAGATTTACAAGGATGTTGCCAGGGTTGGAGGATTTGAGCTACAGAGAGAGGCTGATTAGGCTGGGGCTGTTTTCCCTGGAGCTTCGGAGGCTGAGGGGTGACCTTATATAGGTTTATTAAATCATGAGCATGGATAGGGTAAATGGACAAAGTCTTTTCCCTGGGTTGGGGGCAATCCACACCTAGAGGGCTTAGGTTTAGGGTGAGGGGGAGAGATATAAAAGAGACTTATAGGGCAACCTCTTCATGCAGAGGGTGGTACATATATGGAATGAGCTGCCAGAGGATGTGGTGGAGGCTGGTACAATTGCAGTGCAGGTGACTGAGGTGTCAGTGGGGGAGCACTTTGGGGCCAGCGACCGTAATTCTATTAGATTTAAAATAGTGATGGAAAAGGATAGACCAGATCTAAAAGTTGAAGTTCTAAATTGGAGAAAGGCAAATTTTGACGGTATTAGGCAAGAACTTTTGAAAGCTGATTTGGGGCAGATGTTCACAGGTAAAGGGACGGCTGGAAAATGGAAAGCCTTCAGAAATAAGATAACAAGAATCCAGAGAAAGTATATTCCTGTCAGGGTGAAAGGAAAGGCTAGTAGGTATAGGGAATGCTGGATGACTAAAGAAATTGAGGGTTTGGTTAAGAAAAAGAAGGAAGCATATGTCAGGTATAGACAGGATAGATCGAGTGAATCCTTAGAAGAGTATAAAGGAACTAGGAATATACTTAAAAGGGAAGTCAGGAGGGCAAAGAGGGGACATAAAGATAGCTTTGGCAAATAGAATTAAGGAGAATCCAAAGGGTTTTTACAAATACATTAAGAGCAAAAGGGTAACTAGGGAGAGAATAGGGCCCCTCAAAGATCAGCTAGGCTGTCTTTGTGTGGAGGAGAAAATGAGGTCTGCAGATGCTGGAGATCAGAGCTGGAAATGTGTTGCTGGAAAAGCGCAGCAGGTCAGGCAGCATCCAGGGAACAGGAGAATCGACGTTTCGGGCATAAGCCCTTCTTCAGGAATGAGGAAAGTTTGTCCAGCAGGCTAAGATAAAAGGTAGGGAGGAGGGACTTGGGGGAGGGCCTTTGTGTGGAGTCATGGAAAATGGGGGAAATGATAAACGAATATTTTGCATCAGTATTTACTATGGAAATGGATATGGAAGATATAGACTGTAGGGAAATAGATGGTGACACCTTGCAAAATGTCCGTATTACAGAGGAGGAAGTGCTGGATGTCTTGAAATGCATAAACGTGGATAAATCCCCAAGACCTGATCAGGTGTATCCTAGAACTCTGTGGGAAGCTAGAGAAGTGATTGCTGGGCCTCTTGCTGAGATATTTGTATCATCGATAGTCACAGGTGAGGTGCCGGAATATTGGAGGTTGGCTAACATGGTGCCACTGTTTAAGAAGGGTGGTACGGACAAGCCAGGGAACTATAGACCAGTGAGCCTGATGTCGGTGGTGGGCAAGTTGTTGGAGGAAATCCTAAGGGACAGAGTGGAAATGTATTTGGAAAGGCAAGGACTGATTAGGGATAGTCAACATGGCTTTGTGCATGGGAAATCAAGTCTCACGAACTTGATTGAGTTTTTTGAAGAAGTAACAAAGAGGATTGATGAGGGCAGAGCAGTAGATGTGATCTATATGGACTTCAGTAAGACGTTCAACAAGGTTCCCCATGGGAGACTGATTAGCAAGGTTAGATCTCACGGAATACAGGGAGAACTATCCATGTGGATACAGTACTGGTAGAAGACAGAGTGGTGGTGGAGGGTTGTTTTTCAGACTGGAGGCCTGTGACCAGTGGAGTGTCACAAGGATTGGTGCTGCGTCCCCTACTTTTTGTCATTTACATAAATGATTTAGATGCAAGAATAAGAGGTACAGTTAGTACCTGGAAAAGCACAGCAGGTTAGGCAGCATCCGAGGAGCAGAAAAATCGACGTTTCGGCAAAAGCCCTTCAACAGGAATAGAGTTAGTAAGTTTGCAAGTGACACCAAAATTGGAGGTGTATTGGACCTCAGATTACAACAGGATCTGGACCAGATGGGCCAATGGGCTGAAAAGTGGCGGATGGAGTTTAATTCAGATAAATGCAAGGTGCTGCATTTTGGGAAAGCAAATCTTAGCAGGACTTATACACTTAATGGTAAGGTCCTAGGGAGCTGAACAAAGAGACCTTGGAGTGCAGGTTCATAGCTCCTTGAAAGTGGAGTCACAGGTAGATAGGATAGCGAAGAAGGCGTTTGGTATGCTTTCTTTTATTGGTCAGAGTATTGAGTACAAGAGTTGGGAGGTCATGTTGCGGCTGTACAGGACATTGGTTAGACCACTGTTGGAATATTGCGTGCAGTTCTGGTCTCCTTCCTATCGGAAAGATGTTGTGAAACTTGAAAAGGTTCAGAAAAGATTTACAAGGATGTTGCCAGGGAGGAAGGATTTGAGCTATAGGGAGATGCTGAACAGGCTGGGGCTGTTTTCCCTGGAGCGTTGGAGGCTGAGGGGGTGACCTTATAGAGGTTTACAAAATTATGAGGTGCATGGATAGGGTAAATAGACAAAATCTTTTCTCTAAGGTTGGGGAGTCCAGAACTAGAGGGCAATGGTTTATGGTGAGAGGGGAAAGATATAAAAGAGACCTAAGGGGCAACCTTTTCACCCAGAGGGTGGTACGTGCATGGAGTGAGCTGCCAGAGGAAGTGGTGGAGGCTGGTACAATTGCAACATCTAAGAGGTATTTGAATGGGTATATGAATAGGAAGGGTTTGCAGGTATATGGGCCAGGTACTGGCAGGTGGGACTAGACTGGGTTGGGATATCTGGTCGGCATGGACAGGTTGGACCGAAAGGTCTGTTTCTATGCTGTACATCTCTATGACTCTATTTAAAAGGCATCTGGATGGGTACATGAATAGGAAGGGTTTAGAGGGATATGGGCCAAGTGCTGGCAAATGGAACTAGATTAGGCTAGGATATCTGGTCGGCATGGGTGAGTTGGACCGAAAGGTCTATTTCCAAGGTGTACGTCTCTCTGACACTATGTCCCTTATCTGGGATCATCATGTGGCGTAGTGTCCCTAAGGCTGGACGGGAAGACGCAGGTTCAAGTCCTACCAGCTTTGGAGGTGTGTAATAACATCTCTGAACAGGTTGATTAGAAAAATATGTTAATTTTCATGGATTTTATGTTTTATAATTTTAATTAGATAGAATATTGTTTCAGATGAAACGATGTTTGTTTACATTGATTTTCATTACCTTTGAACAAAATTCCACAGCACTCTTGGACAGATCTCACAGTAAAACAGCCTACCATAGCAAACTGGTTGAAAATCACAAACAGAATGTCATTATTAATTTGTTAGAGCTGTATCCATGTAGTGAGGGACAGTGGAAACCTGATTGGTGAGATACAAAGTGGAGTTCCAGGAAAGATTAGACTGAGTTTGGGAGGTGACTACACATTTTAAGGATGAGCTGGGAGAGGGCATGAGGGCAGATGAGCAATAACCAAGAGAAAGATGCAAGGTCAAAGCTAGGACAGTGGGGAGCTTTCAGGAAATTTTGGCCAGTTGTGCTCGTGGAAAGGAGCAACGTAACAAAGATGGCTATCTATGAGGCCCTCAGAGTTACTGTTGGAGGTAAAGATGGAGGAGATAAAGGAAAAGGATTTAAGAAGATATTTTAACTGGAAAAAAGAATGGTTTTGTTATCTTAAGTTATGTCAGCCGATGAGAGCAGTATAAGGGTAGCACACCACGTGTGCTGTATACCAGCCAAATCTTACAGTGAATGATGAAAGCTGCTTTTTGCCATATCCGAAAAAGAGAGAAAATGCCATTATTCCTGGGTAGATGAAAAATGTACTTTATCTCCATAGTGTTAAATTTTTAACATGAATTTGTTTACTTTGCAGGAAAGAATGGTCAAGGAGAATAGATCTTTTGATATCTTTGCAAATGAGGAGCCATTTGACATGCCTAAAGAACTCTGGATGTTGGTTGACCACTTGCACCGAAATGCTTCACTCCAGGTCTTGTCAGAAAAACATGTTTATAGCAATAGTAACCAATTCCAAACTATGAGTCTCAGTCTCTATTTCCCTGCCCCTTTTCACCCTGCTCTTCATGGATTTGTTATTTGCAGGATGATCTGTTCCAACAGCCAGGACTGAAGTCAGAATTTGAGGAAATACGAGACTGTTTAGATACTGGAATCCCAGACTTTCTCCGTATCCTTGCTAAATTGTAACTGAATTATAAATTGTGCCTCATAATGACTGTCAATGATATGATTTTAAACAGAGTTCAGAAGCAGAGAAACCAGGGCTTGTTAGTACACAAAACATGAATGCAATAAGGAAAGTTTGTAAAGAAGTTTGAAAAATTGTGCAGGGTACTTAGCTTAAAAGAGGGGTTGTGCAAAACATTGAGTAATCATTAGCTCAGCCCAAGTTGATATATTTTGGTTAACCCTAGGAAGATTTAGTAAAAATGTTCACAACATGAATAGTATTTATGGAGCAATTCAAGAGATCTTTTCCTTTGCAGAAGGTTTGGTGATAGTTGATGCAGATTGAACACTGAAGAACTAGAAATGAGATGAGATTTTTTTAAAAAGTTGCTCCATTCTGAAATGCATTGCCTGAAAAGGCAGTAGAAAATTCACTTCTAAATTTGAAGAGGAAATTGGGTAAATACTTAAAGAGAAAGTTTAGAAAGAGAGACAAAGTGGGTAACTCTTCCAAACAATTTTTTTTTTCTTTTTGTGCTGTCTTATTCTGTACTTCTCTATCAGAATTAGTCGCAAATCATGAGGCAGTTGAAAAAAACAGAACTAATGAAAATTAACTTTATGTATCTCATGATAACCGAATATGATCTGTAATTTGTTAATGATCCAAGAGGAATGCTGCCACAAAACTCTCTTTGAACAGATTAATTTTTTCATGTCTCTGAGCTTCAATACCATCGTGCATGCGGTTTCTCACACCAGTTCCTGTACTCGAGCAAAGAACCAGCCAAGGCACGATGGCTTGAATGATCACTTCCAACTTGAAACTTGTGTATCGCTCTATGACAAGACAGCAGCTGTTTTGCTTCGCTGCTGTCAGCATCTGACTTTGACAAAAGCAGCATATTTGTGTTTATACACAGGCAGAGCAGGCCAGATTTTCTGGTTTTCAGAGAATCAGACAGCACATGAACCATGAAAGCTGCATATCGAGATCTCTTGGAAGTGTAGCACAGATCTGGAGATTCAGGACCTTTGTTTTGTCATGAAACAGCTTCAAAACTAATAATTAGTCTTCAAAACTAATTATTAGTTGTGAGGTGCATTGAGATGCCTTGAGGAGAAATACAAAATATTTCATTAGAATTGCTTACTTTGCAATTAGTTTATACTTATCTGACCATCACTGTTCAGCACACTTGTAGTAAATTCCACTTCACGCTACCTAAAGCCAGTCTTGAACTGCATTATTTTAGATTAGTTACAGCTTTTATTTAAAAAAGAAGTCTATAGAGCAATTTCGTACAAGCACATTTAAGAGTTCATGTTAGAATAATATTGGTTATGTTCTGTACTCCATTAACACAAAATACAGAGTGAGGTATGTGTGGAAGGGAGGAGTATTCTTCATAATATTCATCTCCTTTCGAGGGGTTGTGGGAGGGATATGTGGCGATGATCATTACGCATAATGCTGCTTGAGTAGACCTTCAGGATGACCATTGCACAAAAAACAATTGCAATTCCAGCATTTTTAGTAACAAAATGCAATGAAGAGACACCAGTGCAAACTTACTGGTGAAAATCCTGGATCAGTTCATGTTTAACTTCTGTTTGTACTATTAGATTGGAAGGAAATCCAGTCATTTTCTTACAGTGATACTTTTTAACTTCCCCTTTCCCTGCTTAACATCATTCCTGCAGTGAGCTGATGAATATATTTTTCTGTGTAGAAGAAAGTACTTTGCATTTTTCTTTAACTTGTGTTTACAGCTGGCAGTAACCATTCTGTAACTGAAGCACTATTGCTCTTTCTGGATGCCCTTCCAGAACCAGTCATCCCTTACAAATTCTACAAGAAATGTTTGGAGAGTTCGTGCAACTACACTCTCAGCAAACAGGTAAAGAGCATAATCCATTGCTTTAAGGCACAATCAGATTGCTTGTATTCCCAGTGTGATTATTTGAGGTAATTCTATGAAAATCAGAGGATTGCAATCACATAAACCTCCTATACAGATAGAATCATAGAAATATATAGCACAGAAAAAGATCCTTTGGTCCAACTTGTCCATGCCAGCCAGATATCCCAAATTAATTTCTTCCCATTTGCCAGCAGATGGTCTATATCCCTCTAAAGCCTTCCTATTCATGTTCCCATCCAGATATCTTTGAAATGTTGTAATTGTACCAACTTCCAGCGCTTTCTCTGGCAGCTCATTCCATACATGCACCACCTTTTGCGTGAAAAACTTGCCCCTTAGGTCCATTTTAAATCTTTTCCCTTCTCACCCTAAACTTATGCCCTCTAGTTCTGGACTCTCCCAACCCAGGAAAAGGACCTTGTCTATTTACCCTATCCATGCCCCTCATGATTTTATAAACCTCTATAAGGTCACACCTCAGCTTCTGATGCTCCAGGGAAAACAGCACCACCCTATTCAGCTTCTCCGTATATCTCAAACCCCCCGACCTTGCCAACATCCTTGTGAATCTTTTCTGAACCCTTTCAAGTTTCACAACATTCTTCCAATAGGAAGGAGACCAGAATTGCACACAATATTCCAAAACTGGCCTAACCAACGTTCTGTACAGCTGCAACATGACCTCCCAACTCCTGTACTCTAGAACTGAACTGAACTATACTCAGAACTTTTGAGAGCTCAGCAGACGGAGGAGGATGTGACCCACAGTCTGTTGGATCTGCACAAACTCTTCTCTGACCACATGGACCCTCACCTTTGTGACTTGCTGGAGAGGCACTACTGGGATGAGCAAGTGAAGATGATCGAGAAGCTGGGAAATCACATCACCAACCTGAAGAGCCTGGGAGCCCCTGAAAATGGCCTGGGAGAGTACCTGTTTGACAGGCTCACCCTGGGGGAGAGCAACTGAACTGATAGCAGGGAGCAAGTTTAGTTTGGTGCTGTTAATAATTGTATCTTGCCTATTTTTCCTACAGTAGCAGGAGGAAAGAGAAACAGTGATTTGTCTTAAATTGTACCAAAGGCTGGGATCTGGGCTCTTTATTATTAAATGTAATAACTGTGACCAATGGAAAAAATAAATTGTTCAAAAAAAAAGGGATGACACAGTGGCTCAGTGGTTAGCACTGCTGCCTCACAGCGCCAGGGACCCAGGTTCGATTCCAGCCTTGGGTGACTGTGTGGGGTTTGCACATTCGTCCTGTGTCTGCGTGGGTTTCCTCCCAGAGATGTGCAGGTTTGTTGAATTAGCCATGCTGAATTGTCCATAATATTCAGGGATGTGTAGGTTAGGTCAATAGTCAGGGGGAATGTGAGGGAGTAGGTCTGGGTGAGTTACTCTTCAAAGGGTTGGTGTGGACTTGCTAGGCCGAAGGGTCTATTTCCACAGTGTAGGGATTCTACGATCTATGATACTATGATACTCAATGCTATGACCAATAAAGGAAAGCATGCTGAATGCTTTCTCCACTATCCTATCCTGAGACTCCATTTTCAAGGAACTAAGAGCCTGCAGTGTAAGGTCTCTTTGTTCAGCAACACTTCCCACGACCTTACCATTAAGTGTATAAGTCCTGCCCTGATTTGCCTTTCCAAAATGCAGCACCTCACATTTATCTAAATTAAACTCCATCTGCCACTCCTCAGCCCATTGGCCCATCTGATCAAGATCCTGTTGTACTCTGAGGTAACCTTCTATGCAGTCCACTACACCTCCACTTTTTGGTGTAATTCGTAAACTTACTAACTAAACCTCTTATGCTCACATCCAAATCATTTATATAAGTGATGAAAAGCAGTGGACCAGCACCCATCCTTGTGACACACCACTGGTCACAGGCCTTCAGTCTGCAAAGCAACTCTCTACCACTACGCTCTGTCTTCTACCTTAGAGCAGTTCTGTATCCAAATGGCTAGTTCTCCCTGTATTCCATGTGATCTAACCTTGCTAATCAGTCTAGCATGAGGAATCTTACGGAAGTCCATATAGATCAGGTCCACCACTCTGCCCTCATTTATCCTCTGTTACTTCTTTAAAAAAACTCAAATCAAGTTTGTGAGACATGATTTCTCACGCACAAAGCCATGTTGACTATCCCTAATCAGTCCTTGCCTTTCCAAATACATATAAATCCTTTCCCTCAGGATTCCCTCTAACAACTTGCATCTGACATTGCAGTGAATTGTGGATGGCAGGCAAGTTGCAAAAGTAGTTCCAAGGCGCACAGGATCTTTTATAAATAGTGTATAAAAGCAAGGAGGTTGTGAAGTTGTGTATCATGTAGGACACTTCAAGCATTGTGAATCTTTGGAATTCTTTATTCCCAACGGTTGTGGATGCTCCACAATTGAATATATTTAATGCGAAGGTTAATGGATTTTTATTCAATTTGGGTATCAAAGGATATGGGCAATGTGAAAAGAAAGGAGAGAATGTCCGTGAACGGTTGTGATTGTATTAAATGGTCAAAGAGACTCAGGGAGCTGTCTGGTCTAAACTTGCTCCTGTTTGTTATGCATTCATTTCTGTTCAGTATTCCCAACACAAAATTCCAATAATTCTGGTATCTTACCTTGGTATCTCATCTGTCTTTAAAAATCTGAATTATCATAGGGTACTCTGTCAAAAACTTTCTCGAAATCTATAAAACAGACAAATATCTTCTTGGCCTTCTGGAGACTTCTTTCAGTTAGGATCCTTTAGTAGACAATCTGGGTCTCAAGTTCCATTTCCTTTCTTAAACATACACAGTACAGAAGGGGACTTTGATAGACTATGTGAATGGGCAGAACTGTGGGAAAGAGAGTTTAAAATGAAATGTGTACTCGGTTCTGAGCTGCTGTGGGGGACCAGAGAGATTTCTGGATTAAAGTACCGATAACACAAACAAGTCGAGAGGAAAAAAAAGAATTAAAAAGGTGAATGGCACATTGCTGTTTAACTGAAGAAGACTGCAATGCAGGGGGCTTGAAATCGTAGTTATACAGAACTGTTTTTTTTTATCCTGTTCAGAGTACTGTTTCAGTTCTGGACACTGGACTTCATTAAAACTTTATATTGACCATGAAGAGGCTGCAATATAGATTCACAGGAATGATACTGGGGCTAAAATGATGAAGTAATGAGGGCTGTGGCATAGGTGAGTCCTATGTTCACATGAATATTGAAGTACAAGGGATGAATCTATGGAAGTATTTTTATTTGTTTATGGAATGTGGCTATTGTTGTCAAGGCCAGCATTTATTAACCATCTCTAATTCCCTTTCAAAAGTGGTGGTGAGCCACCTCCTTGAACTGCTTCAGTCCCCTGTGATGAATGCACTATTCTGTTAGGGACGAGTTTCGGGATTTTGAACAATGGGCAATGAAAGAACATTAATCATTTCCAAGTCCAAATGGTATGGCTTAGAGGTGGCTGTGTGCCTACAGCTTTATTGTATATTGATTGTGTTTTATTGTAATCAGCTGAAGGGTAATAGTTGGAGTTTCACTTGGCACATACAGAGAGATAGTAAATGTTTCGTCAGTAAATGTGCAATTTTCCACATTGTTGAATTGTAAACAATGTGATTAAAGGATTTAATCGGGTATGTAGACAAAATTTACTTCCTGTGGTAGAACGCCGAGAACAAAAAGGATGTAATGCCACAATTTCGAGCAAGATCACTCATATGGTGGCTCAGTGGTTGGTACTGCTGCCTAACAGTGCCAGGGAGCCAGGTTCAATTCTAGCCTCGGGCAAATGTCTGTGTGGAGTTTGCATATTCTCCCCATGTCTGTGTGGATTTCCTCCTACAATCCAAAGATGTGCAGGTTAGGTGAATTGGCCATGCTAAATTGCCAAAAGTGTTCAGGGATTTGTTGGTTATGTGCATTAGTTAGGGGTAAATGTAGAGTACTGGATAAGGGAATGGGTTTGGGTTGACTCTTTGGAGGGTCAGTGTGAACTTGTTTGGCTGAAGGGCCTGTTTCCACACTGTAGGGACAAAAAAAGAAGTAAAATTGTTCAAAACTTCCCTGTCCCATTTTCTGCTCACTGAATCATCACCCTCGACTTTGATACCTTACACTAGTTTCTCATAACCTAAGATTGAATTTTAAGTAATTGTTTTCCCCTCCACAGCCTTTTCTGACCTATCTCCATCAGCTCTTCAAGTGTAACACCCTGAATACTCCCAGTGCTTAGACTTTGGTTTCTGGGCATCCCTTCACCAGCTTTTGCCCTTACTGCATTCATTTGCCTCTGCCACGCTATCTCAGAGTTCATTATAAAGTTCTTGCATCTCTTAGCTTTCTCTCCTGCTTCCGAAATATTGTCAATATCCATCCTTTTATTAATGTCACAATAATAAACCAGACATATCCTAACAGTATTTCATGAGCAAAGAATTATAAAAAGTTCATTTGTCATCCCTTTTAAATTTTTGAGTGGTTCAATGTAGAAATAACAAGCGAAAAAGTTTTAGTATTCAACAAGATGAAGATTAATTTATTACAAAATAATTGCTATTGTTATTCACTTAAACGTAATAAAATTATTAACTAAATGTACACATTGAAAGATGAAAGGGAGGTAATGATAAAGGATACTTTAGAAATAAAAGCAAGGTTAGTTTTGAAGAACATTGAAGGCCTGTTACTTGTTCAAGTTTCCCTTTCTGAAGCAAACACATTTAAACCTGAATTCATATTCTGAAGATACATTGACCTCTGTAGTTGAGTAGTCAGCATTTGGCTATACAGGTGAATTCAGCAGGATTTGGGGTAAGAGAGAAAAGGTTTTATTATTCTTCACTGTTTCTGTGATTATGGCACTTGCAGATTGCCTGGACTCTTCCATCTGAACAGCAGTTATTCTTGAAGGCCTTGTTCCTTGAGCTCCCTTGGCCAAAAACTCCTCTGATGCTGTCTGAGAACTTCTTTGAGGGTTATGCACAAAATGATTTTCACAACTTGCCTTTATCACAACCAAAACAAAATGGCTGCTGTGCTAAATCATGTTGGGCTATTGCCTAACCAAATAAGTTAATTTTGTGGATGTGCTTTTCTGTCTCTTATTTTCCGAGAAGATTTGAATTCTCACCGTTCAAAATAACTCATTGTCCAATTGTTAATAAAATTGTTAGGCTTTGAACCAGCCCAGCATAAGAGACCGTCTGCTGTGATTTTCATGTTTAAGGGATTTTTCAAATTTAACTTAAGTTTTTCAATTTAAAAATTTTTGAAGCAGAAGCATGAATATTTTTCTCTTTAAAACCTTAGTAGTGGAATTGCACAGTCATCTTACTAAATTTTCCCCAATCTCTTCTAACTATCCTGTAAATATTGGCATCCACATTTGGCCCCCACCACCACCAAACGCACACACACCTAGGAATGCTTTTCAATGTTGCGCGGGCTCTATAAATGCATTTTTATTGTTGATGCATTAATCTTCCATCTGTAAACTGATCGCAAAGAATAATTTTGTACTTTTGGTAAACTGTGAGTGCATTATACCCATCATCTTTGTTCTACATTTCTTTACCTTTTCCTCCTGAAGGTTGTTGCCATGCTACCTCAAGTCCATAAGAATGTGTTCAATTACTTAATGGCTTTCCTCCAAGACCTTCTGAAAAATGCTGTTCACAACAACCTTGATGTGCCTACACTTGGTAAGTGAAAAGGTTCCTCTCAAGATCAATTGCTATAAGTTCCCAGGGGAAAACTGATCAAATCAGAATTGGAGAATTAAATGTTGAGAATCAAACGGATGTATTGACTGTGAAATTACTGTATTTGGAAAGATAACTGCATCTAAATATTGACAACTGACGTGTTCCCATTTTTGAACTTCTTGCCTCATTTTCTTGAGGCTGCACAGAATTGACAGGAAATCGAAATGTGGATTGTGCCCCCTGCTGGCCATTCAATAAATCTCAGATAGGTGTGGGAGGGTAGGAGGTAAAAACAATGACTGTAGATGCTGGAAACCGGATTCTGGATTAGTGGTGCTGGAAGAGCACAGCAGTTCAGGCAGCATCCGAGGAGCAGTAAAATCGACATTTCGGGCAAACGTCCTTCATCAGGAATACAGACAGAGACCCCGAAGATAAGTGAGGGGGGGGGGGGGGGGGGGAGAAAGTAGCATAGAGTACAATAGGTGAGTGGGGGAGGGGATGAAGGTGTTAGGTCGGGAGGGGGAAGGTGGAGTGGGTAGGTGGAAAAGAAGATAGGCAGGTAGGACAAGTCATGGGGACAGTGCTGAGCTGGAAGTTTGGAACTGGGGTGAGGTGGGGGAAGGGGAAATGAGGAAACTGTTGAAGTCCACATTGATGCCCTGGAGTTGAAGTGTTCCGAGGGGGAAGATGAGGCGTTCTTCCTCCAGGCATCTGGTGGTGAGGGAGCAGCGGTGAAGGAGGCCCTGGACCTCCATGTCCTCGGCAGAGTGGGAGGGGGAGTTGAAATGTTGGGCCACAGAGCGGTGTGGTTGATTGGTGAGGGTGTCCTGGAGATGTTCCCTAAAGCGCTCTGCTAGGAGGCGTCCAGTCTCCCCAATCGGGAGCATCGGATACAATAAATGAGATCGGTGGGTGTGCAGGTAAAACTTTGATGGATGTGGAAGGCTCCTTTAGGGCCTTGGATGGAGGTGAGGGAGGAGGTGTGGGCGCAGGTTTTGCAATTCCTGCGGTGGCAGGGGAAGGTGCCAGGATGGGAGGGTGGGTTGTAGGGGGGCATGGACCTGACCAGGTAGTCACGGAGGGAATGGTCTTTGCTGAGGGCGGAAAGGTGTGGGGAGAGAAATATATCCCTGGGGTCTGTTTGGAGGTGGCGGAAATGTCAGTGGATGATTTGGTTTATGCGAAGGTTGGTAGGGTGGAAGGTGAGCACCAGGGGCGTTCTGTCCTTGTTACGGTTGTAGGGGCGGGGTCTGAGGGCGCAGGTGCGGGATGTGGACGAGATGTGTTGGAGGGCATCTTTAACCACGTGGGAAGGGAAATTGCGGCCTCTAAAGAAGGAGGTAATCATTGCCTGTGGGGAGCAATGTGTGTTCTTTCAATTCTGGTCATCAACAGTCCCTTCCTGCTGGTCAGCGCATTGTCCTGTTGATGACGTACGGAACATTGATCAGGAACTGTGTGTAGTTCTGGTTGCCCTGCTATAGAAAAGATATTATTAAATTGGAGAGAGTTCAGAAAAGATTTCCAAGAATGTTTCTGGGACTTGGTTAGCACTGCTGCCTCACAGCACCAGAGATCCAAGTGGTAAATGCAGGTACAATTACAACATTTAAAAGACATTTGAACAGTTACATTAATAGGAAAGGTTTGACGGGAAACGGGCCAAATGCAGGCAAATGTGACTAATTTTGTTTGGAAAACTTGGTTGGCATGGACATGTTGTATGATTCTCCAAATCTATAACTTGTGCTTTGAGTTTGTCATATGGGGTGTAAAATGCAGAGGCCTTCCAAAATTGAAAGTAGATCCTGCATAACACTCCAATTTGAGATGGCAGAACCACAAATGTCGGAAGGGAGGAAATGAGGACTGCAGATGCTGGAGATCAGAGTCGAGAGTGTGGTGCTGGAAAAGTACAGCAGGTCAGGCAGCATCCGAGGAGCAGAAGAAGCGACATTTCGGGCATATGCCCTTCATCAGAACAACAAATGTCCCCTATGTGCATACCAGTCAAATGTATATGTCCCTTATCCAGTACAGAGTTATAGAGTCATACAGCATGGAAACGGGTCTTTTGATCTAACCAGTCCACGCCAATCATAATCCCAAACTAAACTAATCCCACCTGCCTGCTCCTGGGCCATATCCCTCCAAACCTCCCTATTCATGTGCAGTGCATTTGATGCCAGAAATGTCTGCACATTTCCTGGCTGCAGAATTTTAAGTTTATTTGTTGGTTGAAGCATGAAAAATGGATACAGCATTGAATTTTGAGGGGCAACATTTTTCTAATGGTTTTAGATTCCAGATAGATTTTACTGAACAGTGAACATATAATTGATTCTGGGGTCTGCTAAGATGTTACTGACCTTCGACTGAAGGGACTTTTTGACTTGCTGGTCTAGCTGATCTTGGTGTCATTTTGATTTCTAATTGTATACGTATTAGTCAGTGTATTATTTTCTGTAAATGAACAAGAAACACAAGTATAGAGTGGTTTCGATCACAAATTTAAAGTGCCTATATCAGCAATAAAAGTGTGTTTCCGGAAATGATATGCAATTTGTAAGTCATAAAGTTTATCTGAATATCATGGCATCTGAACGTTTTCTCAATCTGCCCTTGAGATGCATTTTCCTTCAGTTCACTTTTATTTGACTTATCAAGATCTAATGTAGGTCTCTGTTGAGTGATGCTTTAACACTGACACTAACTTGTATGTTATCCACTAGAATTTTATATTCTATCCAACTGCACAGTGCTTCTTAATATTTAAAAGTGACATCTTAATGGCACAAAAAGGGAACACTCAATTCTCGAAATGACAGATATAATACTTGAAATTGAGTCAGTTCAATCTTATTTGAAAGGAAGTGAGAATTCCAAAAAAAGATAAAATGCCTGCATTCATCTAGTATTTGAGTAAGCTTCTCAGGAGGACCTCTGTGAGTTTCATTTGTAGTAAAATACTTGAATGAATGGTGACTGATAAAGTGAGACTGAGCTAAAACCTACTGCTGACTACTTGGGAAATTTTCCATTAAAAAGTAGTGATTCATTGAATTCCGATTTTCCCAGCCACTCCCAGTGGAATTTGAATGTTGCCAGACCTTGGTCTGTGGAATACTAGTCCGTTACTAGTACATGTTGCAGTGTTAGTTTCTGTCTCATTATGCTCCTGTGAAGTACTTTGGGATATTGTCCTCTGTTAAAGACACTGTATAAATATAAGTTGATTTTTCAGATACATATCTAGGGCGGCACGGTGGCTCAGTGGTTAGCACTGCAGCCTCACAACACCAGGATCCCAGGTTCAATTCCACCCTCAGGCGACTATCTGTGTGGAGTTTGCACATTCTTCCCGTGTCTGCGTGGGCTTCCTCCAGGTGCTCCAGTTTCCTCCCACAGTCCAAAAATGTGCAGGTCAGGTGAATTGGCCATGCTAAATTGCCCATAGTGTTAGGTGTGTTAGTCAGATGGAAATGGATCTGGGTGGGTTATTCTTCGGATGTTCGGTGTGGACTGGTTGGGCCGAAGGCCTGTTTCCACACTGTAGGAAATCTAATCTAATGAATTGGAATCTGCCTCAATCACTTGGCTGTGGCAAAAATGCTCAATGGCAGTAATGACAGAAGTGGCCTAAAAGATAATTCTGTAAAGTTTCTGTAAATAAAGCCTGTGAAATGTAGATGCTTATTTCTACTGGACAAAAAATCTGCAGTTTAAACAATTCTCACCACACTGAGCTCCTCCTCCAGCTGCAGAGACTAACTTACCCTCATCCCCAGTTGCTGAACTGCACTACACCCGCTACAATTTCTCCGAATTCCTCTCCTTACTCTTAGTGCCAGTTTGTCATTGACTCTGCAATGGGCAGAAATAATTTCCTCCTTTCCAAGTATCAGACCTCTTCAAAATGTTAGCACCCTTTGAACTGAAACCCTGCCCACTTGATCTATTTCATCAGGATGTTTAGCAAGGTACAGGCAGCTCCCATCAGTGTCCAGGTTAATGTTTATGATGCATTGGTTTGGCTACTTTTAGAATATTGTGTTCAATTCTGGTTTCCCTACTATCAGAAAGATGTTGTTAAACTTGAAAAGATTCAGAAAAGATTTACAAGGATGTTGGCAAGATTGGAGGGTTTGAGTTATAGGGAGAGGCTGAATAGGTTGGGGCTGTTTTCTCTGTAGGCTGAGGGGTGACCTTATAGAAGGCATTAGGAGCATAGATTGGATAAATAGTCAAGGTCTTTTTACTAGGTTAGGGAAGTCCAAACTGAAAGGGCTTAGATTTAGGGTGAGAGGGGAAAGATTTAAAAGGGATCTGAGGGGTAACTTTTTCATGCAGTGGGTGATGTGTGTATGGAATGAGAGGGTGCTGAAAATGTGTTGCTGGAAAAGCGCAGCAGGTCAGGCAGCATCCATGGAACAGGAGAATCGAAGTTTCGGGCATAAGTCGATTCTTCTGTTCCTTGGATGCTGCCTGACCTGCTGCGCTTTTCCAGCAACACATTTTCAGCTCTGATCTCCAGCATCTGCAGCCCTCACTTTCTCTCATGGAATGAGTGGCCAGAGGAAGTGGTGGAAGCTAGTACAATTGTATCATTTAAAAGGCATGGATGGGTATATGGATAGGAAAGGTTTGGAGGGATATGGGACTAGAGCAGTTTGGGATATCTGGTTGGCATGGATGAGTTGGACCCGTGTTATATAAATCTGCCTAAAAGATGACTGTGTTGTCATAATGAAAAGTGCACTTCAAAGTAATCTATAAAATTTGAAGCAATGAAATTGTGACACTTGGAACAGTGAGAGCAATTAGCCACCATGTTTCTTGTCCCATCTTGCTGTGATCTGTAATGCAGGGCATCCCAAACTTTTTCAAAACATGACCTCGTTTAAATACCTTAGACTGTGACCTGAGCGGGTGTAGTGCAGTTCAGCAGCTGGGGATGAAAGTAAGTTAGTCTCTGCAGCTGGAGGAGGAGCTCAGTGTGGTGAGAATTGTTTAAACTGCAGATGTTTTGACCAGTAGAAATGAGCATCTACATTTCACAGGCTTTATTTGCAGAATCTTTACAGATCTGCCTTTTAGGCCACTTCTGTCATTACTGCTATACAGCTCAAAACACAAACATCTTGACTCAAATACCTAGTAGGGATCACGATCTGGAGTTTGTGAAGCCTCTATATAATATGGGATCTCTATCTTCAGAAATATGATATTGCCCACGTAAATCAACACCTCTTTAAAGTTGTTTCTATTGTCATTCTTCTCTGGTAAATTTGGCTTCCATTGTATAACTAATATCTTTTTAAAAGCTAGCCTGTTTGTTGGACAAGCCCAGTTCTGACATGTTACATATCAGTGAAATCAAATGCCTCTTCAAAATCCTCAGGGTGATCCTTTCATTGAAGACAGTAACTAGTAGTTGTGCTGGGGAATTTTGCAAAGGACACGTGATACAAATTAAATAAATTAAGGTCAGAGAAAGTTATAAAGTGAAGAGATATTGAATGTGAAATTTTGACAGCCATTGGGGCATTGATCAATTGATATAGAGTCATAGAGACCTGCAGCACAGGAAAAAAGGCCCTTGATTCGAAAATTCTCATTGTTTACAAATAGCAGCATGATCTCATCCCTCCCTATCTTGGACAGGCCTACAACCTACCAACATATCTGTGATTGTCTCATTCTGACCTCTCGCATATTCCCATTCATCATTGCTCCAACATTGATGGCCATGATTTTAACTGTTTAGACCACAAGTTTTGAAATTCCTTCATTGCAAATCTTAGTCTGTCTAGTAGATTCCTCCTTTAAGACACACTTTAAAACATCCCTTTAATCAGATTTTGGATAATCTGACTTAATATTTCTTTCTGTGACTCAGTGTCATACTTTGTCCTGTAACACTCCTGTGAAGCATTCATAACATTTCATTAAAGGTGTTGTTATGACACATAACTTTATCTTGCTTGCAAAGCAACACTGGCACTGAATCACTGAAGTTCACAATCAGCTAAGGTGGTCAGTAAGGCTCATGGCATGCTTACCTTCATCGGTCAAGGCACAGATTGGCAAGTCATGTTGCAGCTGTATAGAATTTTAATCAGGTCACAGTTGGGAATATTGGACACGGTTCTGGTCACCACACTACCAGAAGGATGTGGACACTTTGGAGAGGTACGGAAAAAAGTTTGCCAGGATGTTGCCTGGCTGTGAGGAGAGATTGGACAAACTTGGTTTGTTTTCACTTGAATGTTGGAGGCTCAGGGGTGGTCTGATGGAAGTTTACAAGATTATGAGAGGCATGAGTAGAATGGATAGTGGGAGTCTTTTTCCCCAGTGTAGAAATGTCAATTACTTGGGGTCATAGGTTTAAGGTAAAATGGGGAAAGTATAAAGAAGATGTGAGAGGCATTTTTTTTTAACACAGACAGTGGTAAGTGCCTGGAATCTGCTGCTAGAAGAGGTGGTTAAGGCAGATAAGGCAGGAAATAGAGAGATATGGACCTCACAGAGACATGGGGTTTTTAATTTGGAAGAGCATCCTGTGTTGGTGCAGGGTAGGTGGGCTGAAGGTCCTGTTCCTGTGCTGTACTGTTCTTGTTACAGTGTGTAAAGTCGTTCCTGACATTGATTTGTATAATGCCTTGTTGTCAAAGACAAGAGCAGAGTGCTGGAGAAGCACAGCAGGTCTGGCAGCATCTAAAGAGAAAAAGCAGCGTTAATATTTTGATATGTAACTTGAAATGTTAACTTTTCTTTCTTTACCCGTGCTGCCAGACCCGTTCTTTTTCTCCAGCAATCACTGTTTTTTCAGATTTCCAGCATCCGCAGCTTTGTGTTTATACAAACCAAAGACATTTCATTTGCTTCATGCATTAGGTTGATTCACAACTTGTGTGTAAAGACTACATAGATTTCCTTTGTTATTTGTCTTAGGTGCTACAACATGAGAGGGGACGTGACCGAGTAAAATTAACGAGTTTAGACAGAGTAGACAGGAAGAAACTTTTCCCCTTGATGGAGGGATCTTTGTTCAGGGGGCATAGATATAAGGTGAGGGGCAGAGGTTTATGGGAGATGTGAGGAAAACTTGTTCTCCCAGAGGGTGGTGGGAATCTGGAATCCTCTGCCTGAAAGGCTGAGAGAGGCAAAAACCCTCAACAATTTAGAAATATTTAGATGTGCATTTACAAAGCCAAGGCATACAAGGTTGTGGCATAACTGTTGGAAAATGGGATTGGAACAGTTAAGTGGGAACCATTGTAGATTAGCAAACATAGAGGCAACAGGAGAACAGGACTTGCTGTGAGTTAGTACATGGCCAACAAAAATTTTGGATGACCTCATGTTTATTGAGTGTACAATGTCAGAGACCAGCCTGGATTGTGTTGGAATAGTTGAGCTGGAGGTCACAGCAGCATGAATGAGGGTTCCTGCATTGGATGAGTTGAGGCAGGTGAAGTCAAGATGCAACAGAGGTGGAAATAACCCATCCTAGAGATGCTGCTCATGAGGTCAGAAGCTCAGCTCAGAATCAAATGTGACATCAAGGTTGGGACAAGAGAATGGAGTTGAGTGGGAACCAAAAACAATGGCTTCAGACTTTGCAATATTTAAGTGAAGGAAATATCTATTAAATTTCACGTTTGCAGTTCCAGCACTGAAGTGTGCACCAGATCCTGGAGCAGTACAGTGGATGCTGTAAAAGAAACAAAAGGCTTGCGTTTATATGTTCTGAAGTAGAATCAAACCAGACTTGAAATGTTAACAGTATTTATCTTTCCACAGATGTTTCCAGCATGCTCCATGTTTGTTATATTTATATAGCATGTTATTCAGGACATCACATAAAATACTTTTGAAATGCGGTCACTGTTATAACTTAGAAAACTGCACTGTCATAATGACCAGATAATGTATCCTTTTAATGTTAATTGAGGGATAAATATTGGCCGGGACATTGTAGCAACTTCAGTCCTCCTGCCCTTTATCAGAATAGTAAAATGGGATCTTTTTCATCCACCTGAGAGAGACTGAATGATAGGAATAAAAGATCTTTAGGAAATGTTAGAATGCATCAGATATAGATGAATATCTTTTTGTATATAAGTAATTTACAGTTTTTAAAAAGGTACCTCTGGATTCTGTGCTGCACTCTTCACATGATGTTAAGATTCAGGATTCCAGTTTGTAATTGGAACTTCACACGCTCCTTTTTCCTCTCTTCACAGCAAGCATCTTTGGAACACTCTTGCTGAGACCACCTCCCAATGCCACAAATCAGGATAATGTTATTGAGAATAAGAAGGCAGCACAGTTGTTCATTGCACATTTGATGACATGGAAGGATTGTTAACTGAAGCAGCCTGACCCAGCCAACATAGTGTTTATTTTATACTTTTCAATAAAATTGTACAATTTCAGTCAAGAGTATTTTTGTATAAAGGTAAATATCTTAAGAGTTATACAAGCAATTTTAAGAAGATTCTACGTACTTGTAATCTAATTATCTTCGTGTGGTTAAAGATTCAAAGCTGGAGTCATTCTTGTCACCTCCATTTTATAGCTACAGTGCTTTAGATATTGTATTTTGTCTTGCATCAGGTTCAGGGAACTGACAATTTTGCGAGCACACAGTTTTTTTTATTTTTTGGAAACACAGTCACTATTTAACAAAAAATTCCAAGAAAACCCAGAACTGCTGGAAATCAGAAACAAAAACAGAAATTGCTGAAAAAGCTCAGCAGGTCTGGCAGCATCTGTGGAGAGAAATCAGAGTTAACTTTTTGGGTCCAGCGACCCTTTTTCAGAGCACAAAGTGTTGACTCTGCTTTGTGCTCACCACTTAGTCTGTCCCTGCCCATATGAGGCAAATAGTGCATGCCATTTGCTATATGTTCTCATTACAAAGGCAGTACTTAACTTATTTAAGCACAGAAAGTATTTGGGGAATTCAAGTAACTGCTTCCTATATAGTTCAAATGTAATTGCCTATCATTTAGTCTTTTCAGGCAGTCTCAACTTGTCGAGCTGACTGAATCTGGAGTTGTATCAACAACGCTGTCTGTAGTGATGAAGTGACCAAACCACTGCCTACTCTGTTCTATTCTGCTCTTCCTTCATGATGTAATTAAAACCTCTCATCTTGCATAGTCTGTAGCCAGGTGTATTTTCTAAAGGTAGCAGATAAATATAGCAATATAGAGTTTAGGGAGTGCTCTTCAGATGAACAAAAGCCAATTTTGACTGTGAGAGGGAGAGAATTGGGAGACTGCCTTCAAGGAGCTGCTTTCTGACAATTATTTCCCAGAAGCATCTCTGTAAGAAAGATAGAAGGATTAGGTATCTGATGACAGAACTTGACGAACAAAAATGTTCAGTTTTAATTTCTGAAGTTGTCAAAAATTTGCATAAAATTGGTCTAACCCAGTGTACTGGTTACTGCATTTGGTGGACAATTCACATTTGTAAGATATTTACAAAGTTAACAGAATGATAGTCTTTGTGGATTGAATGTCAGCCAGAAGAAGTTGCCCCCATGCAACAAATATGATTTGTTACCTTATGAGTTGACAAAATACTGCAATGATAGATGTTATTTCAAGCTACTAATACCAGGGTAGAATTCATTTGACAATATGTCTATCCAAGTACACAGACCCATTCACAGAGTGAAAAATGGAACCAGACTTATGCAAAACATTTTCTGTGTTTAAACAAAGTGAATAATCAGAGCAGAGAATTTCTCAGTGACTGAAAGAGAAACTGATGGAGTAATATGGAGCATTCACAGATCTCAGGCCACAAAATGTGTTTCATTGATTCTTTTAGAGTTAAGAGTTATAAAAGGGATTTGTGTATATACGAAAGCTTTTCTTTCCTTAGTCCTGATCAAAGGTTTGCTAAGATGAGTTAGATCAGGACTCCTGGATAAACTTATTTATCTTTGTAACATAGCAACTACTGTCAGAGCTAATAAGCACTGAATAAAAGATAAGGTATTTTAAATACTTGTAATTCAACACCTAAATTCTGGTGTCATCAGGTGCAGTGGTTATCCTAGCATTAAATCTGTATGTTTGGGTGAATTTGTTAATCTTGTACTGAACTTGCATGTGGCAGGATTGAGTTGATTTATTCCATTTCATGTTTGGTTCATGTGTATTCTTAAATCTTAAATTCACTGTAATAACTCTTATTATTACACTATCTTTCCATGCCAGTCCATTTTTTTTACCCCTTTTAATTAGTTTGATGGTGTAATTTCCATTTTATTTTTCCAATTTATGGGCCAAATTTTAACTCACTCAAAACCAATTCATCTACACAAAAGCAGAATCAAGCCATTGTGCATGCTTTACAGTGTCAAGTAATTTCAGTCTTTCCCGTGAACAGAAGTTTGAAGCATTTATTGTATAATAAGTCTTTTCTGGTATTGACTGATTTTACATGTTGGCCAAAACTCAGGGGATTCCTCCAAGATATTGTTCTTTACTGTTGTCCTATTCCATTTTGTTATCCGGCTGAGGGAAGTTAACACTTTTGCCCCTTGCTAACCATATCTCCTCAGGACTCACTTGAGAACCATTAGCTCCTGAAGCCAGTAGAGCAGTGAGGATATCAAATGATGCCCACTCCCAAGCTACTGATACAATATTGCTCTTGACAAGCTGTCAGGAGACATCTCACAGTGGCTACAATATAACTCCTTACTCGTTATATAGTTTCTCCCATTTCTTTCTCTTTCTCTCATGGAGTAGCTGAACAGCTTCCCACAGCAACATCACAGAGAAGGGGCACTGAGTAGCATTTGAGGCTTGAAGTAACGTCCCTACACTACACCTCAACTGTACTTCTTTAAAACTGTACGGCGATATGAAAAACAATCTTTCCACTCTTCCACTTTGACAGAGGGCTGATGCTAATTGCTGAGTGTTTCCACTCAGCTTAAACACGCACACTTTAAATAAACTGGTCACCAATTGAGTCAACTGGAAATTTGGTTGATTTTAGGTTGTGTGCAGTCTGTCTTTTAATATACAGATGTCTTGGATTTCCAGGTTCATATTTTGGTAGTGCATTTGTTATTTGAGAATTCTAACATGGTGCTGAAAGTATTTAAATTTCATAAAGCATCTATTTCACATAATAGTTATTTTCAACTGCAGTCTTTGAATCCATGCTGTAACAGCAGGCGGTATGGTGGAACAGATTCTGGCTTGATAGCTCAGAGTTGGAATGTAAAAATATTCAAATAATAGATTTGAGTTTGAATACTGATTCAATGGCATCATTAAACAATTCCAGGCAACATGAAAGCAATTTGGATTATCTTAGTTTATCCAGACTGAACCATAAGTCCATTTATTCCATTGTCCAGTTTATTTGTCATTAGTTGTGGTATTTTTGCCTCCACTCCTCTTTATGAAAATTAGAAATTCTTTGTAAGAAGAAACATTCCTGGTAGTGCACAAGCATTTACTTGTTTACACACGTGATCTGTAAATTTACCCAGAATTCTTGCAGCTTTGAGCTAAACTGATAGTCTTGCTTGTGGCCTACCTCAGTCTACTTGGGATGTCTCATCCTCAAAACAAAGTTAACTATGTTTGTGGCCTGGATCTTCCCTGAATTTTCCTATATCAAGTTCTGCTTATGACTACATCTGCCTTTACTGACTGATCACAGTTCGCATGACCCTAATGCCTTCAGTTTAAAATTCATATCAATACAATTAAACCCTGTCTGGATGCAACTGCTCAACTTCTACAATACCCATACTCTATAATCTCTCCATTTCACTGGATCTTGAATCCTGTGCATCCACCTGTTTTAGCCCTGTTATTGGTTTCCATCATCTTGGCTCCATTTTAGTTAATTGGATTCTGATCTATATAGGGGTACAGCTGGTGGTTGTGTGTATATATTTTTCCTGTATGTGTAACATTATGCCCTTAAAAGTATACCACTACTCGACTATAGAAATACTGTTGAACCTGCTCCTCCCATCTTTGAAATTATCTCTTGAAACTATAAACCTTACCATGCATAATGATCATTTGTAAGCTTCAGAACAACTCAGAAGGTATTGCATTTTAGCATAGTTAAAGCTATCTTGGAAACTAGTGCTAAGTCATTGACTGAGACACATTAATATTTTGCATGTTCTTTACCTCAGTTGGCAGTGTCACGATCGCAGTTGCGATGCAGACTTTCACATTTACATCCAATTCAGCATAACACGCCCTGACCACAGGCAGTGACACAAATTTTAATTAATTGGGCATCTCTATGCTCAAAAATAATCAACATTCAGGATAAATCAGGAATCCCTCCAGAGCATACATATTAATAGTTTATTATTGTATGAAACTGATATGGTGATGTATGGGCTGAAATACCGACCACCACAGTGAAGAAAGGATACAGGTATGGTACTGTTTAAAATAAAGAGCAAAGATTTCTCCCTTGTAGTTAATCATAATATGGAGTGAGGCCAGAATAAACAGACCCCAAGCTCCAGGCAGCATGAGAACATCACGAGCAGCCTTTTCAATCCAGCAGCATCTAGGATTTTAAAGTGACATTCAAAGTAATTCTGTAGAGCAAATGTTGACCAAGCAACCCATTGGGTACTCGAGCATCACTTTCTAGGTAAGGCTTGTATTAGCTGTAACTGATGGACTCGAGTATGTGTTCACAAAGCACAGTGCTTCATCTGTCAAGGAAAGGGGTAGAAGGGTTAACAATGTGACTTGTCTTATCTGTCAACATTAATAGAGAGACCTGTTGCAGAGGCCATTGCACCCCTTTACTGCGTGGAAAATAAAAGCATGGGGTAAGCAGGAGGTGCTTAATTATTTAAACTCCTATCAAAGTATGTGCAATTTGAAGAAATTTCAGCAGCAAAAATCTTGTAGAAACACCATACCTTTTGCTGATTTTGTTGTCATGATTATGTTTGGCCATCCTTTCTGTCTATGCTGAAAATTTATGATGCAGTATGTATCAAAATGAATCATTGCATAACAATGTGTATGTCAGCAAGACCTAGCACATTGCTGGACCAACTATTTAATAATCTGTTATGTAGTGCAAAATTGTTACTTTTGTATGTATGTGATTTATTAAAATTATTTATACATTGATAGAAGGCTTCATCATTTTTAATACTATATAACTTGTCAACATCACAACTTGAATAAACACAGGTATCCTGATGTTATGCATTATTTTGCTCTGTAAGCACATTTTGGTGATTATAGTCTTGAGGTTTGAGGTGAAACCTAACATTAAGTATTAAACAATTGCATGTTTTATCTGTTTTTGTTTTGTCCCTCATCACCAATCCAACTTTTACCACCATCAGCCATTTAATCACTTTCATTCAACAAACACGGGACAGAATTTAACAGAAGCAGCAGGGGTCTTGGACACCATCAGGAGTCTGTATTGTCTCTTTTCAGGAAGGCTGTTAAATTAAATGCCACTCAATCATTTAACTGGACTACGGTAAGATGGGAGTAGAGGGGAGGAAGGGCACCCAGCTGACAGACTTTTCTCATGTAATACCACACAACGCCTCGCATCATTATGGATTCCAGACCACAGGTGGGAGAGGGCAGGATGGAGATTGGAGGTTGTTCTCCATGCCCTCCCACATCCCCCTTAATTGGATCCCTCAATTAAGCACTTAAGCTTTTGTACCAGGCCCAAAACCCCAGCCCCTAGGAACCTGCAAGCAATCCCAATTCGGCTTACTTGTCATGCTGCCCTCATAGCAATTCCTAACCTGCTGCTGGATGAATACCAGAGAAACTGGTTGATGCTCTCAGCTTGGTATTGTCTGCTTTTGGCCTTCAATGGTGAGAAGGACATCCACCAGCCTTCCTATCATAGGTGCAAATGGGAAGGCAGCAGAGCACCTACTCATCACCCTGCCAACTGATTAAAGGAGTCCTCTACCAAATACACCTTAGCAGAGGGCATTAAACTTGACATCATGCTAGATCAGTAATTTTCAAAATGCATACAGAGGCACTGCAAGGTGCAGAAAACTTTTACAAGGATGATACCAGAAATTCATGGGTAAACATATCAGGAAAATATTGAAAAATTGTGTCCCCTTTCTCTTCAGCAAAGGTGGAAGAATGACATAATTCATAAGTCCTGAAATTTTTTGATGGCATGGATAGAAATAAAAAGTTGCCACATTGGGCGGACCATTACTGTAGGCCAGGAATACAAAAGTCACCAGTAAATCCAACTGAGAATTCAGACTAAGTCTCTTCATCATACAGAATAGAATTCACTACTCCAGAGAGTGACTGAAGGAAACAGGACAGACGTTGGGGAAGCTGGATAAGCACATCGGGAGGATGATCATAAACAGTTATGATAATAGATTTCCATAAGGAATGATGGAAGGAAGCTTGAGTGGAGCATAAATATCACATGGATTGGTTGCTATTGTGATGCAATTTACCCTCAGTATGACCTTTAGAATTTGACTGGGATGAAATGCATCTTTTCTATCTGGTTTTAGAAACTGCTCTATCCCATCTGCAGTTTGGCAGGGAAGCATAATGTTTCTCGATTTCAAATTTTGTCACCTGTTAATTTAACCAAACAAAAGGCAAAAATATTAAATAAGCTTTCAACTGGCCCACTGTCCGAAAGTAAAAGTTGTCTGGAAAGGAATCTGAACAGACAAAGATAACAACTTTATAAATACTTTCCAGGATGGACTTTGGCTTAATACATTTGCAGTTGCTATGGATAAACACTGTTAATTTTGCAGACCCACTTGGCCAAATGGCGTCCTCTGTATTGTATGATTCAGTGACCATTCAGTGAGAGTAACCTTACACCTTTTGTAGATCATCTACCAAATCATTTTGGTTCATTCATGAGATGTGAGCATCACATGCTAGGTTAGTGTTTATTGTCCATTCTTAATCGTTCTGGAGAAGGTTATGCTAAGCTGCTGCTTCTTAAAACACTATCGTCCTTGGGTAATAGGTGTACTGTCAGTGCTAACAGGAAGGGAGTTCCAGGAGTTTAATCCAGCGCCGTGACCAACCAGCAATTACGGTTCAAAGTCAGGATGTGTGGCTTGAAGAACTTACAGATCGTGATGTTATTGTGCACCTGCCCTTATTCATGAGCTTACAACCAAGTGAAGAAGGGTGTATCAGTAAGAAGCCAGTTATAAGGGTCTCTTCAGTGACAGAAAAAGCAGTTTAATGTTTTGCCAACACTGAAAATGTTAAGAAAGACATGGATACACAAGCCCAGAGTTAAAAAGGGATCATGTTCAGGGCAAAAGGAATACGGTTTACAGTCCTCAAGGTGGCCTTGAGATATACAGTTTAATCTGAGACCATGTTTAATTTATATCTTGTAGCCTCAGCAGTAGTGAATACTTCAGTTGTCCCTTGAGTTCTCCTTGTTCAGATGTTTCTTTTTTTTATCAGTTATGTCACTAGGCATGATTCTTTCTTGAGGGGCCAAGAGACCATTTTCTCCAGCTGGATGAAGTTATAAATATATTTCCCCTGCTCGGCCAAAAGAGCTTCCTGAAATAAAGATGCTTACTTTATTCCAATGTCTGAGTTTAGTGTTTGCAACATTGATAATTGTGAAACTAATCTTCACGGCTGCATGGTGGCACAGTTGTTAGCAGGGACCCAGGTTCATCGAACATAGACATAGAACATAGAACAGTACAGCACAGAACAGACCTTTCAGCCCACGATGTTGTGCCGACCATTGATCCTCATGTAAGGTAAACCTAATGTATGAACCCTCAAATTTCTGTGACCATATGCATGTCCAGCAGTCTCCTAAATATCCCCAATGACCTCACTTCCACAACTGCTGCTGGCAACGCATTCCATGCTCCCACAACTCTCTGCATAAAGAACCCGCCTCTGACATCCCTCTATACTTTCTGCCAAACAGCTTAAAACTATGACCCCTCGTGTTAACAATTTCTGCCCTGGAAAAAAGTCTCTGGCTATCAACTCTATCTATGCCTCTCATTATCTTGTACACCTCAATTAGGTCCCCTCTCTTCCTTTTTTCCAATGAAAAAGTCTGAGCTCAGTCAACCTCTCTTCGTAAAATAAGCCCTCCATTCCAGGCAGCATCCTGGTAAACTTCCTCTGAACCCTCTCCAAAGCATCCACATCTTTCCTATAATAGGGTGACCAGAACAGTCTCAGGCAACGGTCTGTATAGATATCCGCCAGGTGCTCCAGTTTCCTCACACAGTCCAAAGATGTGGCAGTTAGGTCCCTTGGCCATTCTAAATTGATCTGCAAATATTCAGGGATATGCAGGCTAGGTGGGTTAACTATGGTAATGGCGGGTTACAGGTATAGGGTGGGATGCCCTTTGGAGGGGCAGTGCAGATTCAATGGGCTGAGTGGCCTCTATCTGCACTGTAGGGATTTTATGATTCTTCTCAGCTGACTGGATGGACTAGTTTCAGTGTCATTGTTTAAAATTAAATTTCAGCTCAGATGATGTTGCTTACTCCTCAATGATTTCACAGTGGTTAGCTAACCAGTTGATTGCTGTGGCCATTTTAAGTCAGTATCTATTTATTTTTAACTTAATTTCAGTCCGTGGATGACCCAGACACTAAAGTCAGATGACGAAATTTGAAAATCAATAGTCCATTTCATATCATGATAATGCCACCTTCTCCGTAATAGGGGTCACGGCTTTGAAAATTGCTGTTGGTTGATGTCCTTTAATTTCTTAAGTAAGCTACTGTGGATGCTCGTGATCTGGAAATGAAATAGAAATTGCAAAAGCTCAGCAGATCTGGCACTATCTGTGGAAAAAGAAAAAAATATTTTGAGTTCTATATTCCTTGGAACCTCGAGAAGTAGAAATCTGATTTGTTCATGCTGTATGAAAAGGTGAGGGGATGGTCAGTAGTAGGTTAGGAAGAAGGGAAATCTGTGATTTGGCTACACAGACTGGACAGGATTGGAGACAGAGATCTGCCGAGCATCTGGAGGCTACTGGAATACAGCCACTTATAGGACTCACACCTGGCCTTTGACTCTCTCAAACTTGACCTACGTGGGAGTGGCTCCAATTTCATCCACAGCCGGCACCTCCTCCACATTCCAGGTTATGCCACATGCCAGGGGACATGCATATCTCATGTCTGGGACCAAGGTTTCTCCAAGATTCTCTGCCTTTCTGCCAAGGACGCAGGGTGTCTGGTTACCTTCTTACGCCATGAGGAAGCACTGCAGTTGGTATTGGTATGCAGAGGTTATAATCTAGCAGGAGAGGCTCGCACACACTGTTGCTCTTCACAGTAAGCTAGCCAACAGTAGTAGATCATGCAAATACATTTTATGCTTAACAGCACTCTATCTTTGTCACTGGTTTGACACCTTCTGTGAGCAATGGCAACTGCTCAGTGGTCAAATGGGAAAAAATGCATCTTACCAGATTTGAAAAAATACAGGAATGTTACTATATATCAAAAACAGAATGTATATGTATCACTGCACTTGACATTCAACAGAGTAAGCAATGAGAGTTGTACAATTTTCAAATGTTGAATCAAATGTAGGATGTTATCTCTATTCACTATATTGCTGCAAATACAATAAAGTTTTGCATTATTCAGAATATTTAAAGGAGAAAACTCAATAGATGTGTAATCAAACAAAAACTGAAATGGAGACAAATGTAACAGGTGGCCTAAAGAGTGTTTAAAAAAAAAAAGGAAGGTTTTGTAGGTGGGTGTCAGTGTTTTGGGAAAGGAATTGCAGAGCTTGGGGCATGGACAGCTGATAGAGAAGAAAGTTGGGGGATTGACAAAAGACAAGAATTGGAGGACTAATCAGTCCTAGCCAAAATTACCCTTCACTAATTGAATAAGGAGCAAGGACTGTACAGCATCAATAGTTAACCTGCTGCTTGCACTGAAGGCCAAACGGAGTTCTCAACCTCACAGTTCCAGGTCTTCCCTCAATGATCTGAAAATGAACAGCTTGTTCTTTACCTGATTGGATGGTTGATGACGATCACTCTTCTTGACTCAATACAATATTTTCATAACTTGAAAAACTGTTTAAAAAATATTTGAAACTTAAATCTTTTTGATGTCCTTTATTGCTACTTTTAAATTCTTTCACAGGGTGTGGCAATTGCTGACAAGGTAAGCATTTCTTGACCAACAATCTTAATTGTCCTTGAGAATGTGATTGAGACCCACCTTCCTGAACCACAGCAGTCCTTGTGGAAAAGCTTTTGTATTGCTTTTGATGCAAATGAGTAACTTGTCAAACTATTTGGAGGGAAGTTAGGAGTCAACTAATTGTTATGTAAACCAGACCATGTTTTCAGGACAGTATATTTTATTCCCTAAAGGACATAAAAAATTGAGATGAGTTTTTGCAACAATCTGATAGCTTCTGTATATTATTAAAACATTGGGGTTTGTCTTTGTGTATTATTATTTCAGTCTTCTGGATTCATGGTCTAGTGAAAATCATAATATTAGCATACCATGGGAATAACAGTATCCTAAAGAGCAATTTTTAATTCTTGGAGAGGCTAGGGTGAACCTCGAGGCTTATCAAGCCTAAGGCTGAGGTCATTGAGCTACTGCTGATACAGTTGGCACAGCAAGTAAATGTCACATCTGTGACAGCTTTTCCTCCCAAACTATCACAGCTCAGATCAAATGGCTAAAACAACAAAAATAAATAGCAACTCTTCAGTTTTACTTTTAGTTACCTTTTTAATTGTGTAGAGGTGAAGCCGGATGGTGAGGCCCTTAAAGTGATGCACTAAAGTGAATACTTTCACATCGTAATTTAGCTTAATTGCCAAATGCCTTGCTTTTTGAGTTTTGGCATTGAAGAAATTATAATTTCTTACTAGTATTCTGCAACTTGGATTTTACACATTCGAAAGTTTTCCATTGACTTTCTCCTTTCTAAACACCGAAAATAAAACCTGGAAAACAATGGCTTTTAAATTACCAATAGAAATGATGTTGAAGTTCCTCAATTACAGAGAGAAAGGAATTTCCCCTTTTTATATGAAATGTTGTATATGAGGAAGAAAATTGAAGCAATGCTGTTTCCTCAAGGCTGAAAAATATTGATGATTGAAAACTCCCAGATGCTAAGAAGTCCTTTCCATCAGTATCTTGTGTTGGGTTGTGATTTGGAAATGCCTTCACATGTGTCTTGGTTGTCTGAAGCTTTGTTGTTTTAAGTCAATTCTAAAAGTCAAAAAAAAAAGCCAGGGCCAGCAAAGATTAATCCCTCCCTGTAACAGAACTTCTGAGCGTCCACAGTTAAAGCAACTGTTTAAATTATGAAATAGTTTTCCAATTGCCACTGTGCATTTTAAGACTACCATGAGATTATATTACTGACAAAGCTATCACTTATTATGCAGTTTGTATTTAATGGTGGAAAAAAGGATTTTCTGAATGCAATTTCTGACTGTAAAGAGTCTTAAGCAGCTGTCATCAACAATCCAAAATAAACTGGAAATAATTGAATGTTATTCCCCTGTTCCAGATTTCTATCCATTATATTACTGATTCCAGGTGTATATAAGAACGTTCTGCAGTTAACTAGCATTTATTTTCCCCTCATTCTTGAACATCAACCCTACCATTTAAAATTGACTGCTAAGATTCACCTAGATATTATGTGTTCCCAGTTATGATGTGAATGCATTGTCACAACTCAGACCTTCTACAAGTAATCTTGACTTGGTGCCTCAGAGATGGTTTCATCACCAGAGAAGTCAACTTAGGATCAATGACTGTGAATATTTTCAGATGTAATACTCATAGAGTCTTTACAGTGCAGAGAGAGGCCACTCAGCCCATCAAGTCTGCGCGAGCCGTCTGAAGAGCATCCTATGCAACCCTACTCCCGTAACCTTGCATTTACCCTGGCTAATCCACCGAGCCTATTTGTCTTCAGACAGTGGGAAGGAACAGAAGCAGCCAGTCGAAATCCGTGAAGACATGGGAGGAACGTACAAACTCAAAACCATCACCCAAGGCTGGAACCAACCCTGGATCCCTGGTCCTGTGGAACAGCAATGCTAACCATTGAGTCATCATGCTGCTCCAGTGCAGCGCTTCCCAGGCTGTAGGCTGGAACACCAATTGGGGAAAGAGAAGCAGCAAATCAGATCATGAGCTCCCAACCTTGTAGAGTGCTCCTTTCACTGGTGCTGAGGCTGAGGCAGCAACTGGTCGAGCCCATCTCCTGGTTGTTTCTCTCTCTTATTCTGTGCTCTGCACTTTGTTGCTATATTATGGAAGTGAAATGAACTGGTAAGGTGGGAAAACATTTTGTCCTTTTTTAACTGAAATTTTCCACTGAATCTGATCTAAGCACTCAGCACAGTCTTCTCCATTTATAAATGTTGCTTACAGGACCGCAACTACCCAATGGCTCAGAACAAGTGCTGTTGGATCTGCCAGCCTCCCTGTTGGTTGTCTTTCTTTGGAAAAATGGGAGAGGGACCTCTCACCTCTGCATCATAGTAATAAAAACTAGACTGTGCCCCTTGCACTCTTACCCTCACACACTGTAATTAGGCCATTTTCTTACACACATCCTCTATTTAACCAGTTTACATAATATTGCTACCTAGAGTCTTCATTCCTAATGAAGCATTTTAGTATTTGTCTTCGGATCAACTTTATATTAGAACAATGACGTGCAGACTGAGGTGATTTAAATCCAAATGGTTTGACAAGACAATGTAACTTAGAATTAAAAAGTAGAAATTACAAACTCTGAAGGGAAAAGTGAGGAGTGGAAAGAAAAGTTTTCTTATTTTGTTCTCTTAATAAGAATTTTATTCTTCTTGGAGCATCACAAAGAACTTACAGCCTATGAGTGGCTTTTGCCACTTCACTTTCGCCACTGATAGGCACTGTTATTATGGAATCAGCCAAATTCCATGGCACCGTCTAAACAGTGATTGATAGTTAATCTGTTTTCATGCTGCTGGTCAAAGGCAAACATTGTCCTGGACACTAGGGGACAGATTTCTCTTCTTCAAGCAACACCCTGGAATCTCTTATACCCACTTCAGAGGCTGGGACTCAGCCTAAGCTTCGTCAGAAACACAGGAATAAAGCTGAATGAGTCTGGAATTCTCCAGAGCCAGGTGGAGGAGCGGGCTTCCACCTTGCGATGGTTGTCTGACAGCTGTTGCATTTATATTCTGAAAAGTTTTAAATATGCAGAGAATGTGACTGTGTCTTAAGGCACTCTCTTCTCCACCTTATCTCCATTGTCAGACTTCTGCTTATTACGTCCTGGAGTACCTCCTATTCACTCTCAGGTACTGGGAGCTTGCCTGCCATCTGAGATTGGATGGTGAACACACCCCTGGCCAGTAACTGGCCAATTCAAAAGGTCATCCACACTGTGTGGGAACGGAAGCTGGAAATGATCCTGACCTCACAACATGACCTGCTTAATTCCCTAATGCTGCACACAATCTACAATCTTCTGACGTTTGGGTGAGAGGGGGATGACACAGCTAAGCCACTAGTGAAGAACATGAGAACCTACCAAAAAAATATGAATGATGTAAATAGAAACAGACAGTACAGCAGACACCAAACTCAACAGGAAGACACTCTGCCGATAATATAGCGAGAGAGCAAGCAAAGAAGTCAAGATGAGCCAAAATTAATCGGTACACATTTTACAAATTGCTTTGTAAAATTATTGACTGAAGAAGACACTAGTAAAATACCATGCATCATAAAAAGTTCCACAATGAATTCTATGACTTGGAGATCACTTGTAAAATGTTATCAGCTGGGTTCAAAGAGCTTAAAACCAATAGATCCCCAAAAATTAATGGTATACACTGGATATCTTTACGATCTGATGCCTGTCCAGAACAACAGGTTAAGATTTAAAATTGTGGTATATCAACTACTCGCTTGGATGGTTCCCATTTGGCAGTAGGATTGAACCCAAAATAATAAGCTGTCAGTATTATGATTAATTAAATTCAATAGGATGTTAATAAATAAAGTTTAAGCATCTAAAGATCTAAGAGTGATGGTGGACTTTGGTAGACTCAATGTTTACAATGTCCAGTCATCACATGGCAACAATCACCAAAGTAAACAGAATGCTGGACTATTTTATCAAATCAGTCCAGTGTAAACAAAGCCACATAACATTTTGCTCAGTTGACACAGTCAGAATTAAATTCAACACTGGTCAAGAAAGAATAAGCAAATTAACAGGTGTGAATGTGGTATGAAGGAGGAGAATAAAACGAGGTAAATATTATGAAAAGAGGCTGGAACATCACAGGTTCTTCAACTATTAAAAAGAACAAGAACTTGCATTTCATACATTATGAAAATGCCAGGTACAAAAAAATCCAAAAAGGTAATGGAATCCCAGCCTTTATATCTATTGTATTAGAATACAAGTCACTGGAAACTATGCTTCTAGGGTGAAATTACAAAATGAGATTAAGAAAACTAGGATTATAATTCAAAGTTTGTGCGAAGATTTGTAGCTCGGGTGCTCGTTGTTGTGGTTCTGTTCGCCGAGCTGGAAGTTTTTGTTGCAAACGTTTCGTCCCCTGGCGAGGCGACATCATCAGTGCTTGGGAGCCTCCTGCGAAGCGCTTCTTTGATGTTTCCTCCGGTGTTTATAGTGGTCTGTCCCTGCCGCTTCCGGTTGTCAGTTTCAGCTGTCCGCTGTAGTGGTTGGTATATTGGGTCCAGGTCGATGTGTTTGTTGATGGAGTTTGTGGATGAATGCCATGCCTCTAGGAATTCCCAGACAGAGAACAGCCAGGGAATTCCTAGAGGCATGGCATTCATCTACAAACTCCATCAACAAACACATCGACCTGGACCCAATATACCAACCACTACAGCGGACAGCTGAAACTGACAACCGGAAGCGGCAGGGACAGACCACTATAAACACGGGAGGAAACATCAAAGAAGCACTTCGCAGGAGGCTCCCAAGCACTGATGATGTCGCCTAGCTAGGGGACGAAACGTTTGCAACAAAAACTTCCAGCTCGGCGAACAGAACTAGGATTATAATCCCTGGAATTTCGATGGTTGAGGAATTAATTTAGGGTAGCCATTCATTCAGTCTTTTTGGTGGACAGTCAATTTGTTAGTCTGTGTCCTGTCTGATGTCAAAAGCCTTTATGTCCAGTATTTTAGTTTGAAATATTTAAACTTTAATGAGCTTAATATGATACTGAACTCAACCCTGGTAATTTATGATTGCATCAAAGATGGCCAATCCCCTGCTCATGAACTCCTCTGAGAGTGGAACAAGCTGGGCTCAGTCTTCTTTATCAAGTAGTTTCCCTTTAAATCCCTACATCGATCAGTCTCACAGTTCCAACCCCAGATGGTGCTCTTCACTGCTTGGGGCCAGCCCAGAGTCCAAGAGTAATTTACAACACTTTGGGATCCCGCATTGCACAAAACTTGTTTCACGTGACATTCTTATTCAGGAGCTTTCTTGTATAAGGTAATATTAAATGAACTAGTATTCATATTACACTGGTTCCACCCATTCTACTGATATCACATATAATCTCTGGAGGAGACAGGGAATTGTTCTCTAGCATTTCGAGGGATCAGCTGTAATTATGCCAACTCCCTAAGATCCTGGTAACTACCATAATTACCAAGTGTAATTGTGCTGATTGGTATCATGCAATAAACCTTCCCCTTTATCTAAGAACAATACCTCTTCTGGAAATATTCTATGGTGGTACATCTTCAACCACGAGTTATTAGGTAGACCTAAGACAAAGCAAAAGCAAAGGAGGAACAGCGACAGTGAACTATTTCAAACAGCCCTTTACCCAGCACCATATACTGTAGAGGTGGCAAATATTGCAAAGTACCAGGAGTGGTCTCTGGGAAAAATAAGCACTTGGTTGCAGCAGTGCAAATTTGACTTCCCCAGGAGGAAAAGAAATTCAAGCAATTGAGTGAACTATTTTAAGAACATTACCACTCTGGAAGCCAAAGTCTAGATTAGAGTGGTGCTGGAAAAGCACAGCAGGTCAGGCAGCATCCAAGGAGCAGGAAAATTGATGTTTCGTGCAAAAACCCTTCATCAGGAATGACCTGCTGTGCTTTTCCAGCATCACTCTAATCTAGACTCTGATCTCCAGCATCTGCAGTCCTCACTTTTGTCACGCTGGAAGACAGTTGGTCAATGGCTGAACACAATAACTTACAGAGAGGCAGCAGCAGACATGGAAGGAGCAAAAACTCCAGCTCACCACTCTAAAAGCAATACTTTATTCAGATGCTGGAATGGAATATTGAGGCAAGATTGTCGGCTATGGGCAAATCATATAAGAACATAAGAAACAGGAGCACAAATAGGCCATTTCACCCCTCAAGCATGCCCCAGGCCTCAACTCTTGTTTGATGCCAGCTCATCACAACCTTCAACTCCCCAACATTTCAAAAATCCACTTATCTCCCCTTTGAACATTTTCAATGAACTAGCCTCTGCAATTCTCTGGAATAGAGAATTCCTGACATTCTCAGACTAAGTTAATGTTTCGGGAACCCGGGCTCAAATCCCGCCACAGCAGATAATAGAATTTGAATTCAATAAAAAATATCTGGGATTAAGAATTTACTGATGGCCATGAAAACATTGCTGATTGTCAAAAACAATTGTTTCACTCATGTCCTTCAGAGAAGGAAATCTGCCATCCCCACCTAGCCTGGCCTATATATGACTCCAGACCCATAACAATGTGGTTGACTCTCAGCTGCCTTTTGAAATGGTCAAGTCAACCATCAGTTGTGTCAATTGCAATAAAGTCTCAACAAAAAAATGCAACCGGAGGGACTACCTGGCATCAAGCTAGACATCAGAAAAGATAACAGCAGAAACAGTCCTTCCTACTCTTCAAAGTCTGGGAGTTAGTGCCAAAATTGGGAAAGCTATCCAACAGACAAATCAAGCAACAGTCTGACACAGTCATACTCATAGAATCATATCTTACATACAATGTCCCTGACAACACCATCACCATCCCTAGATACATCCTGTCCCACCAGTGCAACGGTGTACACCCAGGAGGGAGTTTCCCTCACAGTCCTCAACATTGACTCTGGAACACATCAAATCTCATGTCTTCAGGTTAAATATGGGCAAGGAAACCTGCTGGTTACCATGTACCATCCTCCCTTGGTTAATAAATTAGTACTCCTCCATGTTTGACACCACATGAAGGAAGCATTGAGGGTGGCAAAGGCAAAGAATGTACTCTTGTTGGGGGATTTCATGTCCCCCACAGAATGTGCCTTGACAGCAGTACTACTGACAAGCTGTACGTGTTCTAAAGACTTAGCTGCTAAACTGGGTCTGCAGCAGGTGGTGAGGGAACCAACAAGAGGAAAAGAAAGACCTGACTTCATCCTAAGCAATCAGATGGCTGCAGATGCATCTGTCCATGAAAATGTTGCTAAGCGTGACCACCGCATAGTCCCTGTGGAGACGAAGTTCCGCATTTTCATTGAGAATAAGCTCTATCATACTGTGTGGCATTACCCTTGTACTAAATGGGACAGACTTTAAACAGATCTAGCAACTCAAGACTCAGCATCCATAAGGCACTGTGTACCATCACAGCAATAGAATTGTACTCCAGCACAATCTGCAACCTTCTGGCCCAGTATAGCTCCCATTCAACCACTACTATCAAGCCGGGGATCAACCCTGATTCAATGGAGAGTGCAGGAAGGCACACAAGGAGCAACATCAGGGATGATGGCAAATTCACGCTAAAATGAAGTGTCACCCTGATGAAAATGCCAAACAGGACTATTTGCATGCCAACATAAACAGCAAGGCTTAGCATTCCCATAACCAGATCTGATCTGAGCTCTGCAGTCCTTCCACATCCAGTAATGAATAAAGGTCACAATTAAACAACTCCCTGGCAGAGGAGGGTCCACATTTACCCCATCCTCAGTGATGGAAAAGCCCAACACATCAGTGCAAATGATAAGGCCAAAGTATTCGCAGCAGTCTTCAGCAAGAAGCGCTGAGTGAATGATCCTCGACCCCAGCATCAGAAATGGTGGTCTTTAGCCAATTCTATTCGCTCAACATCATATCAAGTAATGGTTGAAGGCACTGGATACTTCAAAGGCAATGGACCCTGTCAACATCCTGGCGATAGTACTGAAGACCTGTGCTCCTGAACCTGCCGCTCCCCTAGCCAAGCTCTTCCATTACAGCTACAATAATGGCATCTACCAGACAATGCGTAAAATTGCCCAGGTATGTCCTATACATGAAAAGGAGGACAAATGCAACCCAGCCAATTACCGCCCCATCAGTCTACTTTCAATGGAAGGTATCATCAACAGTGCGATCAAGCAGTACCTGCTCAGCAGTAACGTGCTAGGTGGCACCCAGTTTAGGTCCTGTCAGGGCCACTCACTCCTGACCTCATTACTACCTTGGTTCAAACATGGACAGAACAGCTGAAATCCAGAGGTGAGGTAAGGGTTGACAGTCCTTGACATCAAGGTTGCATTGAACTGAGTGTGGCATCAAGGAGTCCTGGCTAAAATGGAATCAATGGGTATCGGGGCAAACTCTCTGCTGGTTTGTGTCATACCTGGCATATTGGAAGATGGTTGGGGTTGTTGAAGATCAGAGTCAAGACTAGAGTGGTGCTGGAAAAGCACAGCAGGTCAGGCAGCATCTGAGGAGCAGGAGAATTGACATTTCGGGCAAAAGCCCATCATCAGGAATCAGAAATGTTGATTTTCCTGCTCCTTGGAGACTGCCTGACCTGTTGTGCTTTTCCAGCGCTACTCTAATCTTGACTCTGATCTCCAGCATCTGCAGTACCCACTTTCACCTAGTTGTTGAAGATCAAAGAACAAAAATAAAGAAAATTTACAGCCCAGGAACAGGCCCTTCGGCCCTCCAAGCCTGAGCAGATCCAAATGTACTGTCTAAACCTGTCGGTCAATTCCTAAGCATCTGTGTCCTTCTGTTCCCCACCTACTCATACATCTGTCCAGATGCATCTTAAATGAATCTACCGTGCCTGCCTCTACCACCTCTGCTCGCAACGCGTTCCAAATGCCCACCACCCTCTGTGTGAAGTACTTGCTGCGTGTATCCCCTTAAACTTTCCACCTCTTACCTTGAAAACGTGACCTCTCGTTATTGAATCCTTCACCCTGGGAAAAAGCTTGTCTCCATCCACCCTGTCTATACCCTTCATGATTTTGTAAACCTCAATCAGGTCCCCCTCAATCTCCTTTTTTCTAATGAAAATAAACCTAACCTACTCAACCTCCCTTCATAGCTAGCACCTTCCATACCAGGTAACATCATAGAACATAGAACATAGAACATAGAACAATACAGCACAGAACAGGCCCTTCGGCCCACGATGTTGTGCCGAACATTTGTCCTAGCTTAAGCACCCATCCATGTACCTATCCAATTGCCGCTTAAAGGTCACCAAAGATTCTGACTCTACCACTCCCACAGGCAGCGCATTCCATGCCCCCACCACTCTCTGGGTAAAGAACCCACCCCTGACATCTCCCCTATACCTTCCACCCTTCACCTTAAATTTATGTCCATCGTAAACCTTCTCTGCACCCTCTCCAAAGCGTCCACATCCTTTTGGTAATGTGGCTACCAGAACTGTACACAGTATTCTAAATGCAGCCGAACCAATGTCTTGTACAATTTTAACATGACTTGCCAGCTCTTATACTCAATACCCTGTCCAATGAAGGCAAGCATACTATTTGCCTTCTTGACCACTCTATCCACCTGTGCAGTAAACTCCAAGGTACAATGGCCTGCACTTCCAGATCTCTCTGCCTATCAACTTTTCCCATGGCTCTTCCATTCATTGTATAATTTGCTCCAGAATTAGACTTGCCTAAACGCATCACCTCACATTTGTCTGGATTGAAAACCATCTGCCACTTTTCCACCCAACTCTCCAGTCTATCTTTATCCTCCTGTATTCTTTGACAGTCCCTAATGCTTTCTGCTACTCCACCAATCTTTGTCATCTGCAAACTTGCTGATCATACCAACAGTGCCTTCTTCCAGATCATTTATGTATATTACAAACAACATTGGCCCCAACACTGACCCCTGTGGAACACCACTGGTCATCTCTCTCCATTTTGAGAAACTCTCTCCAACTACTACTCTCTCTCCTGTTGCTCAACCAGTTCTTTATCCACATAGCTAGAACACCCTGCACACCATGTGACTTCACTTTCTCCATTAGTCTGCCATGGGGAACCTTATCAAACGCCTTACTAAAGTCCATGTATATGACATCAACATCTTCATCTATCAACTTGGTCACTTCCTCGAAGAACTCTATTAAGTTGGTAAGGCACGATCTCCCCCGCACAAAACCATCTTGCCTATCACTGATAGGCCCATTCTTTTCTAAATATAAATAGATCCTATCCCTCAGTACCTTCTCCTGCAACTTTCCCACCACTGACGTCAGGCTCACTGGTCTGTAGTTACCCGGAATATCCTTACTACCCTTCTTATACAGGGGGACAACATGAGCAACCCTCCAGTCCTCCGGCACCTCCCCTGTGTTTAAGGATGCCACAAAGATACCTGTCACAGCCCCAGCTATTTCCTCTCTCACCTCCCTCAGCATCCTGGGATAGATCCCATCCGGTCCTGGGGATTTGCCCACCTTAATAACCTTTAGCCTACCCAACACATCTTCCCTACTTATGTCAATGTGGTCCAGACTAATCAAACTTCTATCTCTAATCTCAACATTCATCATGTCCATCTCCTCAGTGAACGCTGATGCAAAGTAATCATTCAAAATCTCACCCATTCTCTCAGATTCGACACACAGCCTTCCTTCCTTATCCTTTAGTAGACCAATCCTTTCTCTAGTTACCCGCTTGCTTCTTATATAAGAATAAAATGCTTTGGGATTCTCCTTAATTCTGCTTGCTAAAGCTATTTCATGACCCCTTTTAGCCTGCTTGATTCCTCATTTAAGACTGGTTCTACTCTTCTGATAATCCTCCAGGGTACGTTCTGTTCTTAGCTGCCTAGACCTTATGTACGCTTCCCTTTTCCTCTTGGCTAGTCTCCTGTCATCCACAGTTCATGAATTTTGCCTTTCCTATCCTTTGCCTTCAACGGGGCATGCCTATCCTGCACTATCTTTAACCTATCTTTGAAAGACTCCCATATCTCAAATGTGGACTTCCCTTCGAATAGCTGTGTCCAATCCATATTTCCGAGCTCCAGCCTAATTTTGATATAATTGGCCTTGGTCCAGTTTAGTACTCTTCCCTTAGGACCTCTCTCTTCTTTATCTGTGAGTATTCTAAAACTTACAGAATTGTGGTCACTGTTCCCAAAGAAATCCCCCACCGCAACTTCTACCACCTGTTCTGGCTTATTATTGTCGGATTACTGCTCTAGATAACTCTCCTGGACGCTGCTTACAAATTCTACCCCACCCAGACCTCTGATGCTAAGTGTATCCCAGTCATTGTTGGGAAAATTAAAATCTTCCATCACCACTACCCTATTGCCCCTACATCTTTCCATAATCTGTTTACCTATTTGTTCTTCTACCTCACGTTCACTGTTGAGAGGCCTGTAATACAGCCCCAACAATGTAACTGCACTCTTCTTATTTCTCAGCTCCACCCATAATGCCTCACTACCCAAGATCTCCATAGTGTGCTCCTTTAGCACAACCATGATATCGTCCCTGACCAGCAATGCAACTCCACCCGCCTTTTTACTTCCCTCCCTGTCCTGTCTGAAGCATCTATGTCCTGGAACATTTAGTTGCCCATCATCATGCCCTTCCTTCAACTAAGTCTCTGTGATTCCAATAACATCATACTCCCAGGCACCAATCTAAGCCCTAAGTTCATCTGCCTTCCACACTATACTCCATGCATTAAAGTAGATGCATTTCAGGCCACCAGTTTTATTGCGCTCATCTGCTCTCTGCCTACTCTTCCCTTTATTAATGCTATCTTCATAATTCTTATAGTCTCCAGTCTCCACCTTGCTGCCTACTTGTTTTCTCTTCTGGTTCCCAGCCCCCTGCCACATTATGTTAAAACCTCCCTAATAGCAGTAGCCAAAACTCCCCCCAAGGATATTGGTTCCGGTCTGGTTCAGATGTTTCTTGTATTCACCTGTCCATTTTATAATAGTCCCACCTTCCCCAGAACTGGTCCCAATGTCCAGTTATCTCAGCTCCAGGACATCTCTGCAGGAGTTCCTCAGGGTAGTGTCCTAGGTCCAACTATCTTCTGCTGCTTCATCAATGACTTTCCCTTCACCTTAAGGTCTGAAGTGGGGATGTTCACCAATGTTTGACAATGTTCAGCATTATACGCAACTGCTCAGATACTGAAGCAGTCCATGTTCAAATGCAAGAAGATCTGGACAATATCCAGTCTTGGGCTGAGAAAGTGACAAATAACATTTGCACAAATGCCAAGCAATGACCATCTCCAGTAAGAGACAATCTAACTACCACCCATCGACATTCAATGGTGTTACCATCATACACTTTCCCAATATCAAAATCCTCAGGGTTGACCAGAAACTCAACTGGACTTGTCACATAAACACAATGACTGTAACAGCAGGTCAGAGGCTAAGAATACTATAGGGAGTAACTCACTTCCTGACTCCCCAAAGCCCATCTGCCATCACAAGGCACAACTCAGGAGTGTGATGGAAAAGTCCCCAGTTGCCTGGATGGGTGTACCTCCAACAACTAGACACCATCCAGGACAAAGCAACTCACATGATGGGCAACACATTCACAAACATCACTCCATCCACACTGACCAGTGTGTATTAGCTACAAGATGTACTTCAGAAATTCAACAAAGATCCTTAGACAGCACTTTCCAAACCCAGGACCACTTTCATCTAGAAAGATGATACATGATACAGCAGATACATGGGAACAGCATTACCTGCAAGTTCCCCTCCAGGTCATTCACCATCTGACTTGGAAATACATCACAATCAAAATCCTAGAATTCCCTCCCGAAGGGCATTGTGGGTCAACCTACAGCATGTGGACTGCAGCAGTTCAAGAAGACAGCTCACCTTCACCTTATCAAAGGCAACTAAGGACAAGTAATAAGTGCTGACCCGTCAGTGACACCCACATCTCACAGGTGAATACAAGAAACATCATGGGCAGCCTCTAATGTCTATTCAGACCCTGGTTGGGGCACTCAGAATCAGGATCCTCTCTTCATATGTGAAGAGGAACCAAATGACCCATCATCCTGCCCTATTGTGGGCTGTTTGCCTCCTGCTTTGAGGGATGGGTAGGTATTAACAAGAGTTGAAAGTGGGTGGCATAGCTGTCTCTGTCAGTATAGATGTGGAGGTGTGCCGAGTGAGTGATCAGGCAGCATGGACGTCATGTAGAGTTAGTGGCATCAGGGATTGGGGTGTGTGTGAGCAAGTGGGAACAATATTGCAGAAAATAGTGAGAGTGCTAGACAATGAATCTTCTTGGGAAATGGGTACAGTAGCAGAGATAGAATGGGTGTTTTGTATCAGAGAAAAGATAGCCACACTCCAGCTGACACAGTGGAGAAGGTGATGTACCTCTCCTTATAGTACAGTGCTTTCCTCCAGATTGCTGAGACTACACTGACTGTTTTGGCAAGTTAGATCAGGCTGGTGTAGTCTGGTATAACAGAACACTTGAGAAACTCTAGGAATTTGTCTGTGGAGAGAGAGACAGAGTTAACATTTTGAGACTGGTACAACTCTTCTGTGGAAATTAAAGGTGTTGGAAAATTAGTCTTTTTTATTTTTGACAGAGGCAGCGGAGAAGCAAGGACTCAGATGACAAGAGGCCTAATGCAGAAGATAAATTGTGTTAATTGTGGAGAAACTAAACAATTATGTTAAAAGGGTGTAAATTAAGGTGTGAAAGGCAGAGAATGAGTCATCGCTGTTAAGTGCAAAGTAAACAAGACACAAACATGACACAGCTGTGGGGCAGAGAATGTAAGGAAAATGGACGGCTCATGAAGTAGTCATTTTCTTAAATTAGTACTTCAATGTTGAGACTTCGAGGCTGTAAAGTGCTGAAGTGGAAAATGAGGTGTTGTTCCTCGAGCTTGTGTTGTGCTTCATTGGAATATTGCAACAGGCCCAGGATAGAAATGTTTGCATGAGAGCAAGATAATTTACTGAAATGGGAAACAACGAGGAGGTCAGGGTCATTCCTATGGGCAGGCAGAGGTGTTCTGCAAAACAATCACCCAATCTGCTTTCGGTCTCATTGGTGTAGAGTGTAATGTGAGCACTAATTTTTTTAAAAAATTCATTTCTGTGGGACTTGGGCATTGCTGGCTGGTCAGCATTGATAGCCCACCCCTATTTGCCCTGGAGAAGGTGGCGGTGAGCTGCCTTCTTGAATTGCTGCAGTGCAGTTGCAATGGGTTGACCCACATTGATGGTAAGGAGGGAATTTCAGGATTTTGACCCGATGACTGTGAAGGAATGGCAGTATATTTCCAAGTCAGGGTGGTGAGTGGCTTGGAGGAGATCTTGCAGGTGATGGTGTCCCCAACTACCTGCTGCCCTTGTCCTTCTAGATGGAAGTGATCGTGAGTTTTGAAGGTACTATCTCAGTATCTTTGGTGAATTTCTGCAGGGCATCTTGTAGATAGTACACACTGCTGCTACTGAGTGCCAGTGGTGGAGGAATTGAATGTTGGTAGATGTGATGCCAATCAAGCAAGTTGCTTTGTCCTGGAAAGTGTCAAGCTTCTTGAGTGTTGTTGGAGCTGTACCCATCCAGGCAAGTGGGGAGTATTCCATCACACTCCTGACTTGCGCCTTGTAGATGGTGGATAGACTTGGGGATGTCAGGAGGCGAGTTACTCGCCGCAATATCCCTAGTCTCTGACCTGCTCTTGTAGCCACTGTGTTTATGTGGTGAGTCCAGTTGAGATTCTGGTCAATGGTAACCTCAAGGATATTGACAGTGGAGGATTCAGTGATGGTCATACCATTGAATGTCTAGGGGCGGTGGTTAGAGTGTCTCTTATTGGTAATGGTAATTGCCTGCATTTGTCTGACACGAATCTTACTTGCCAGATATTGTCCAGATCTTGTTGCATTTGAGTACAATAAATTGAAAGAAGTACATGTGAAACATTGCTTCACTTTGAAGGCAGGTTTGGGGCCTTGAACAGTGAGGAGGGAGAACGTGAATGGACGAGTGTTACATCTTATGCGATTGTATGGGAATGTGCCGGAGTGGGGAGTGAGGAGTGTTTGTAGTGATGAAGGAGTGGACCAGGGTGTGGAATAATCTGCCGTTATGGCCTCTACTGCTGTTCCTGGGATAAGAAACAGTCCTTTCTGTGCACCATCTTGTCCAGCAAGACCTCTAGGACCCTTCTCATAAAGTAGGGTGCCAATTTACTCCAGACTGCTATGTGCAGGGCAACTCTGAACTGACAATTATCTGGTTGCATAATCGACTCTTAAATATGGATCAGGCACAAGAGATGCCAGTGTATTCTGGGATATCGGCTGAGTGATGAGTTATTCTGGTAAGAGTCAGAGGTAAAACAGGATGAAAATTAGATGTAAGAGATGACATAGAGTGGAGTTGGTAATTAGTGAGTCAAGTTTGGCAGGATAGGATAAGAAATTTGCTTGGCTTCATAGTGTGAAAACCTGCAAAAAAAACTCAACACTACTCAATTAAGATTCAGTCCCTCGTTTAAGATTTCCCTGTCAGTAGAAATATGTTCTCAATATCTATCCTGTCAAACCCTCTTAGCATCTCTTACATTTCAATAAGATTACCTCTCATTAGAACATTGAGCATAGAACAGTACAGTACAGGAACAGACCTTTTGCCCATCATATGCTGTCATTCTAAACTAATCCCATCCCATTAAACCAATGCATTATCTCTATCAGTAAAATCTCTCCAACATCCTAGGATGATGTCCATCAGACCCCAGGTGTTATGGACCAGACCAAACCCTCCAAAACATATCAAGGAGACAGTCCACATGCTAACTTTTATCTTATGCAAGTATAAGGTACTGCTTTTCAGTTGTGAATCAATTGGTCAAACTACTAGGCTTTAAGCAAAATATACTTTATTTTGACACCATGTTAAAATAAAAATACAAAGGAAGAATTGGCATAACTTTACTCTATCAAAATAGTGGCAATCATAAATACACCCATGGCAAAGGCAAGTTCAGCAAAAGCGAATACCCTCACTTGCTATCTCCTTCAGTTCAGAAGGAACACTGACAGAATGAATCTAACAGGAGAGAAAGAACTCAAGCTTTTTGCAGCAGCAGATAGAGAGCTGCATCTAGCAGCTTCAACTCCAAAACCCCAACTCAGCAACTGAAAGTAAAAGTGGCTTTGATCTTTATGTCATCATGGTTGACAGGAGTAGTGCCAGAAGACAGGAGGACAGCAAATGTTGTTCCCTTGTTTAAGAAGGGGAGTTGAGACAACCCTGGTAATTATAGGCCAGTGAGCTTTACTTCTGTTGTGAGTAAGGTGTTGGAAAAGGTTATAAGAGATAGGATTTATAATCATCTGGAAAGGAATAATTTGATTAGAGAAGGTCTACTCAGTTTTGTGAAGGGTAGGTTGTGCCTAACTAACCTTGAGTTCTTTGAGAAGGTGAGAAAACAGGTGAATGAAAGTAAAGCGGTTGATGTAGTGTATATGCACCAGTAAGGCATTTGCTAAGGTTCCACACGGTAGGCTATTGCACAAAATATGGAGTTTTGGGATTAAAAGTGATTTAGTGAATTGGATTAGAAATTGGCTGGCTGAAAGAAGAGAAAGGGTGGTGGTTGATGGGAAAGGTTCATCCTGGAGCTCAGTTACCAGTGGTGTGCCGCAAGGATCTGTTTTCAGGCCACTGCAGTTTGTCATTTTAATAAATAATCTAGATGTGGGCGTAGAAGGATGGGTTAATAAATTTGTGGATGACACTAAGGTAGGCAGAGTTATGGATAGTGTCAAAGGATGTTGTGGGTTACAGAGGGACATAGATAAGATGCAGAGCTGGGCAGAGAAGTGGCAAATAGAGTTTAATGCAGAAAAGTGTGAGGTAGTTCACTTCAGAAGAAATAACAGGAATACAGAGTACTGGGCTAACGGTAAAATTCTTGGCAGTGTAGATGAACAAAGAGATCTCGGTGTCCAGGTGCATAAATACCTGAAATTTGCCATCCAGGTTGATAGGGTTGTTAAAAAGGCCCATGGTGTGTAGGCGTTTATTGATAGAGGGAATTGAGATTCAGAGCCATGTGTTCATGCTTCAGCAGTACAAGACACTAGTAAGGCCGCACCTAGAGTATTGCGTACAGTCTTGGTCACAACATTATAGGAAAGATGTGGAAGCTTTGGAAAGGGTTCAGAGGAGATTTACTGGGATGTTGCCTAGTATGGAAGGAAGGTCTTATGAGGAAAGGCTGAGGGAACTGAGGCTGTTTTCATTTGAGAGAAGGTTGAGAGGTGACTTAATTGAGACGTATGAGATGATTAGAGGGTTAGATAGGGTGGACAGTGAGACCCTTTTTCCTCGAATGGTGAATTGAATTGAAAGAATTAATTGAATTTATTGTCACGTGTACCGTGGCACATTGAAAAGCTTTGTCTTGTGAGCAATACAGGCAGATCACAGAGTTAAGTAGCATAGATAGTAAATAACAGGTAAACAGTGGCAAAATCAAAAACAAGGTACAGGTGAATGTTAAGAGTTTGTGAGTCCATTCAGTATTCTAACAACATCAGGGTAGAAACTGTTTTGAAACTGGCTGGTGTGTGTGTTCAGGCTTCTGTACCTTCTCCCCGACGGTAAAGGTTGTAGAAAAACTTTGCCAGGGTGGGATGGATCTTTGAGAATGCTGGCGGCCTTTCCTTGACAGCGGGCCTGGTAGTTGGATTCTATAGATGGAAGGTTGGCCTTTGTGATTGTACAAGCTGAGTTCACCACTCTCTGTAACCGTCTCCGATCTTGAATGGTACAGTTGCCATACCAGGTAGTGATACATCCAGACAGAATGCTCTTGATGGTGCACCTATAAAAGTTGGCAAGGCTTTTCGCCATCATGCCAAATTTCTTCAGCTGCCTGAGAAGAGATGTTGTTGGGCCTTTGTAACCAGTGCGTCCACATGAAGAGTCCAAGAAAGCTTGTTGTGGATGACCACTCCCAGGAGCTTGACACTCTCCACTGGTTCCATGTCTATGCTGTTAATGTGTAGGGGGGCATGAGTAACATCTCGCCAAAAGTCAATAATGAATTCCTTGGTTTTGCTGGTATTGAGAGCTAGGTTGTTCTTGGTGCACAATTTTCCAGGTCTTCCACCTCCCGTCTGTAGTCTGTTTTGTCGCCATCTGAGATTTGACCAACTACGAACTTGTAATGGCATTAGTCTGGTATTTGGCAACGCACTGATGGGTTTACAGTGAGTACAGTAGGGGGTTGAGTATGCAGCCCTGGGAGGGCTCCAGTGTTGAGTGTTAGTGAGGATGAAATATAGTCTGCAATCTTCACTGGTTGTGGGTCAGGAAATTGAGGAGGAGAAAGTGAGGTCTGCAGATGCTGGAGATCAAAGTTGAAACTTTATTGCTGGAACAGCACAGCAGGTCAGGCAGCATCCAGGGAACAGGAGATTCGACGTTTCGGGCACAGGCCCTTCTTCAGGAATTGAGGATCCAGTTACAGATCATTAAATTTAGTAATCAGTCTCGAGGGGATAATAGTATTGAAGGCTGAACTGTAGTCAATGAGTAGGATTCTTACATAGCTGTTCTTGGTGTCAAGATATTCTAGGGAGAAGTGAAGGGCAAGTGTATGGCATCTGATGTGGATCTGTTGGTCCACTAGGCAAATTGGAGTGGGTCAAAAGTAGTGGGGAGGTTGGAGTTGATTAATGCCATGACCAGCCTTTCAAAGCACTTCCTGACCACCGAAGTTAGGGTCACTGGGCAGTAGTCATTGAGACATGCTGCATGAGCCTTCTTAGGCACAGGGATGATGTTGGCCCTTTTGAAACAGGCAGGGACAGTGGCCTGCCGCAGGGAGAGGTTGATGATATCCGAGAAGACCTCTGCCAGTTGATCTGCACATGCTCTGAGTGCACGGTCTGGTACTCCGTCAGGTCCAATCACTTTCCTTGGAATCACACGAAGGAAAACTGATCCGACCTCTGATGCAGTCACTGTTGGGATAGGTGTGTCAAGACTTGTCGGAATAGATGTTACCTCTCCACCGAAAGTCTGCTCAAAGCCATCGTCTGCTATCTTGCACTGTCTCTTTTTAGAACCTGTGATGTCATTCAGTCCTTCCCATTGTCGCCAGGTGTCTGTCTGGGTCTCTCGTTTGGATCGGTATTGGTCCTTGACTGTCTTAATGGCTCTGAGAAGGTCAGACTTGGATTCCTTATATTTGAGTAGGTCTGATCTGAAGGCTTCACGCCTGGTTTTTAGCAGGTTTAGCAGGTGAAGGCTAACATAAGGGGACATAGCTTTAAATCAAGGGGTGATAGATTTAGGACAGATATCAGGGGTATCAGAGAGTAGCAGGACTGTGGAACGGCCTGCCTACAACAGTAAGAGACTCGCCGACTTAAGGGCATTTAAATGGGCATTGAACATACATATGGATAATAATGGAATGGTGTAGGTTTGATGGGCATCAGATTAATTTCACAGGTCGGTGCAACATCGAGGGCCGAAGGGCCTGTACTGCGCTGTAACGTTCTATGTTCTAAAACTAAAACCCTGGGACTGTGTGAGCCTGACTCCACCCACTCATGCTTCTTCTGTCTAAATAAAAAACCTAAAGCTATTTACTCTGCTTTCCATGGAAAAGACACCTCGGCACCAGGTTTCTAATACCCTCATAATGATTGTAATGAGGTCAGCCAGTTGGACCTCATTGCCCCCTAATGGGGGCTGTTAATCTGGTCAATCAGAGAGCACTGGCTGACAAATATATTCTGATAGCTGACTCAGAAAAGGCAGTATGAGTGTCAAGGATTGCTCATGTGTAAGTAAAGGGTGACTTGCTATTGTAATACTGGCAAGTGGCATTGTGGCTGACGAAAAGCAACAGGTAATTCTCCTAACAGCTTATGAAGCCACAGCTTTTTCTGTTACAAGGAGCCTAACGTTCCCTGAGCCATCAGATACTAAAACCTTTCAAGAATTGACGGACGTATCCAAGGAGTAGTACGGCTCCAAGCCTCCTGTAATTCTGAGTCGTTATCATTTTTACTTGGCAGTTTAAGAACCAGGGTAGTCCATATCAGAACTTTTGACTAGGTTAAGCAGACTGGCAGAAACCTGTGACTTTGGTTTAACACATTGATAGGCTGAGAGACTGTTTGTTTGGTATGTGGGATTAACGATGTAACAATGCAAAAATGCCTACTAGCTGGAGCTCAGCTGGACCTCAATCAGGCCCTACAACTGACTTAATCATGGGAAAAAGTGGCAAGTGGAGCATAAGCGTTGCAGGGTATTCCGACAGAAATGGACACCTTCGCCAGGCTGATTCTGCTGGGGGAGCAACACTTGACTAAAGGCCATTGCATAGTCACACTCAGGATATATCCTGAACAGAGGGACTCTAGGTTGGCCCACAGCAAAACCCCAAAACTAAGCCAAGCCTTGGACAAAGAGTTAAAATTTTCTTCAGGATCCGGGCTGACAATCCATTGTAGTTGCTGCCGAGGTGCGTACTCAATACAGCTGAAGATTCCTACGAGACCTAAATTCAGATAACTTGTAGGCCAGTATCCAGGACAGTTTATACTCTGGAAAGTTAACCTACATCTTTTCTGGAACAGTTAAATTGCTCAGCAACATCCAAATCAGACCCAATCAAAATAAACATCTGGTTAAATGGTTTTTCAGTTCTAATGGAGATTGATATTGGAACACTGCATCAGCTTTGGTTGAAAGAAAACATTCTTCTAAGAGCTGTCCTTCAATGCCAGGACATTCTTTCTTAAATACAACACCAAAACTACACGCATTTCACAGGAAGTCAGAGAAAAACCAACATATCAAAATGTCAGGGCCTGAGTGAAAGAGACTCTTTATGGAGCAACTGAAAGCTTCAGGAGATAAAGTTAGAGATTCCTAAGCGATAACTTCAAGAAAAATGATAAAAGAGTAGAAAAAGAATCTAAAAGGAAGTTCTCACCTCTCAAAACAAATTGCTACCATAGACATTTGGTTCCGTGAGGTATTCCCAAATGATCCAGAAGGGACAGAACTTGTCTACATCAATAAACATGTCGGTTCCGTGCTCAATACAAGGGCAAATGTCAGTTTCACATCAGACCAGTTATCATAACTAAAAAGCAGAAGTTATAGAAGTAGGACTATACGGAACAACTGTCAGAAGCACAGGAATGTTGTTAAACTTGAAAGGGTTCAGAAAAGATTTACAAGGATGTTGCCAGGGTTGGAGGATTTGAGCTATAGGGAGAGGCTGAACAGGCTGGGGCTGTTTTCCCTGGAGCATCGGAGGCTGAGGGATGACCTTATAGAGGTTTATAAAATCATGAGGGACATGCATAGGATAAATCGACAAGGTCTTTTCCTTGGGATGGGGGAGTCGAGAATTAGAGAGCATAGATTTAGGGTGAGAGGGGAAAGATATAAAAGGGACCTAAGGGGCAACATTTTCACAGAGAGGGCAGTCCGTGTATAAAATGAGCAGCCAGAGGAAGTGGTGAAGGCTTGTACAATTACAGCATTTAAAAGGTTTTTGGATGGGTATATGAATAGGAAGGGTTCAAAGGGATGTGGGCCAAGTGCTGGGACTAGATTAGGTTAGGATATTTGGTTGGCATGGACGAGGTGGACCAAAGGGTCTGTTTCCGTGCTGTACATCTCTATAACTCTAAGTCATATAAAGTCGCCACAGTCTTACCAGATCATAGGGCTGCTTACTCATTAGAGATGAGTGGAGGTTTAACCTGAGAGTCATGACATCTCAGGTAAGGGGCAAGGTTGAGAAGGAGAGTCTTTCGTGGTGACCTCAGCCAATGTAAGGAATGGAACCCATACTGTTAACATTACTCCGTATCACAGATCAGCTGTCAAGCCAACTGAGCTAACACCTATAAGTCGCAGCTTGAATTGGACCAGTTAGGTATGAACAATGCATGGAATTGGTATACAGAAGTTTATTGAAAAAGATCATGACTGTGCAATGGTGTTTTCATTGAGACGTGTTCATACAAGGCTGTTTCTAGGGGAATGTTCAGTATCCTTGAGCTTTTAAATGGCCATCATAGGTAATTTCATCAAACATTTCTGAGGGAAATGGAAAGGGTAGGTGGAGACAAACTTTTTTTCTAGGTGGGATGCTAGTCCATCTTTCTTTGGGACACATAGCCTAAAAGCCAAACGCTTCAGGAGTGAAATTATGCAACACTTTCACACAGAATGGATGGTAGAAATTTGGATTACTCTCCTGTGAATGGCAAATGGTGCTAGATCAACTGTTAATTTAAAATCTGAGACTGATATCAATTTAAGATAATTCAAGTTATTAAATCATGGCTGCTCTGTGACCTAACTCTCTTTGTCCAATCAATTGGAGCAGCCATGATTTTACTGAATAGAAGATACTTGGGGACAAAATCAATAAATTTTTCCCCATCATTAGAGGGGGAAAATGACTTCAGGCACGGTGGAAAAGAGTTCACATCAGAGGAAATCAGTTACGTGGACCAAGAATGAGTTGAACCAATGTCTGACGTGTCAATCTTAGGAAGGAGGTAGAGGTAGGCAATTGTGAGACAGTGAGGTCAGAGGCTGTGCAGGAAACATCAATAGAGAGAATGAGGTTAGATATGGACTAGAATATGATAGTTTGATGGTTTGTTTTGAGGGATAATAGGAGAAGTGTTGGCATTCCGTATTGCATTGGATTGAACTGAATTAGGTTTATTGTCATGTGCACTCAAATGAATACAGTGAAAAGTTTCTAAGTCACCACTTACTGCACCATCTCAGGTATAAAGGTACCTAGGTACAATCCTTAGTTACAAAATAGAAAAATGAAAAAAAAAGTTACATTACAGCTATAAACAGTATAACTATAACAGATAAACATCACAGTCTCTCTCCAAGGGCTCTCTGCAGCAAACCAATGCTCCTGCATCGGTTCGCTGTTGTCCTGCTCTGGGCACACAGATCGCTGGCATCCCCGCCCAGGCTGCTGGCTTCCCTGCTCTGGGCCGCTGACGTCCCCGCTCCGGGCGGCTGACCCTCTTTCAGAGGTTGGGAGTCGGAGGCTGGGGCCAGTGTCTGAGGCCAAGAATCCGAGATGACAGCAGAGAAATCACTCTGGCTCTGACTGGAGTGTCCTAATCTGCCGCCATCTTACTGTAATCTTATGGTAAAACCATTGGCAACAGTTTTCAAGTCAACATTTAGGATTTTACTTGAGAGAATAGTGATTTTTAAATTCAGGTATGGATGAGGGGTTTGTGGGCTGGGCCAGTATTTAAGTAGTTGAAAGTGAAGACTGCAGATACTGGAGATTAGAGTGGTGCTGGAAAAGCACAGCAGGTCAGGCAGCATCTAAGGAGCTGACGAGAGGCTTCTGCCCGAAACATCAATTTTCCTGCTCCTCGGATGCTGCATGACCTGCTGTGCTTTTCCAGCACCACTCTAATCTTGGGCCAGTACTTAAGCCCATGTCCTAATAGCCCCTGAAGTGGCGGTAAGCCCCTTACGTGAACTGATGCAATCCAGGAGCTGGAGGTAGGCCCGCAATGCTTACAGGCAGGGAGTTCCACAACTTTAACCCAGCGGCAGCAAAGGGACAGCCACATATTTCCAAGTCAGTTGAGTGAGTTGGAGGGTAACTTGCAGAATGTGGTGTACTTTCGAGATGGTAGTGGTTGTAGGATTGGAAGGTGCTGCACAAAAGAGCCTTTTCAGTGACAGAATTGCAATGAGCGAGGAATTAAGGCAACTATTGTGAGAGTGGATCCAGGTAGACCTTCAATGTCATGCTTCCTGAAGAAGGACTTATGCCCGAAACGTCGATTCTCCTGCTCCTTGGATGCTGCCTGACCTGCTGCACTTTTCCAGCAACACATTTTTCAGCTCTGATCTCCAGCATCTGCAGCCCTCACTTTCTCCTCCATCAATGTCATGGTCAACTTGGGGAGCTAACCACCCCTTTCCATAATTCTGGAGAGGAACAATATCAGATGGTAATATGTTGATATCTGGAACGGGATTAAAGATGGATCTGAAAGCAGATTTCTTGAATTAATCATAAACACAGCAGCCTGGTAATGTCCTGGGGAGAAGGTACCTGAACTTTCTGGAAAGCTCCGCCCCTCCACCGCAGGAGGCGGGGCCCCAGGTTCACGTGCCACTGGGATGACATCAGCGCCGACCCCATGCCCCCGGGAGGTCGTCGCCGTGGAAACGGACTGAACGAGGCCTTTGAAATCCTGTGCAAAATTCGCCAGTCATGATGCATTCGATCGGCCACTCGATAGCGGTCCCGGGTGCCGAGGGGGGGGGGAGGGAGGAGGAGGAGGAGGCCGGACGGTTTTGCGTGGGTTGGGCTGGTGAATTCTGAGGGCGCGCGCGGATCGGGAAGGGGGCGGGGCCGGCGCCGCCGCCGCCGCGGCCGCGGTCCTCCGCAATCCCGGCGTGCAGCGCTGGTTGAGAGCCATGGTGGCGGCTGCAGGAGTCGCAGCTGTGAGAGGGGCCGAGGAAACAGGTAAAAGGCAGGCGGGGGAAGCGGGAGAGACCCTAGTAACCCTCGGGAAGACAGAGAGGAAGGGGGGGGGGAAGGGTAGGTTCAGGTCTTCCTTATCGATTCTACCCTCCTTCCTGCTGCAAGTCACCGGTCTCGTCCTCCACGGGAGAACGGCCGGGGCTGTCAATGTGGATGGTCCCGGGCAATTGGGAACGGGGGCTCTGACAACTCCTGGGCCTCGTCTTATACTGTAAGGGAGCGGTAGAAGGTAAGAGAAGAGGTATGACTGCCCTCCTCTTAGACCCCCCCCAGCCTGGGCTGGAGTCCCTTCCTCCCTCCACATGGAGACTTCACTCCGTCCTCTTCTCCTGGAGGGAGGGAATTGACTGTTTTTTAAAAAATTCTCTTCCCCATGCGTTTAACTTTTGTGGGCACCTCTCATTGTAACTCCGTACACAAGCGATCTGCTTTTCCAGTTAAGATCCCAGGTTTATTACCGTCTCTAGGCACTTGCTAGTATAGTGTTTATGCTCGTATTTATAGATATCTTAACCAACCTGCTCAGGTGTTATTGTGCACATCTGGAAGCAGGTGGGGCATGAAGCTAGTTTACTGGCTCAGAGGTAGAAATTTTACCACTGCGCCACAATAACCCTCGCTCGCATTTCTTTAGCGCCTAAAGATCACAGAACGTTCCAGGAAGGTTGCGAAATGTAAAGTTGGCATTGAGCCAAGGAAGAAGAGTATTAAGGCAGCTAACTACAAACTTTGATGGCGAGGTAGATTTCAAGGAGCAACCTTGGGAGAGATGGATGGAGAGCATGAGGGTGAAATTCCAGAACATGGGCCTTAAGGCAGAGCTGCCAATTATATAATAAAGGAGTGATGAAATGCATAAGGGACCACATAGAGTGGTATGGCTGGCATTTACGGTGGGCTAAGCCATAATGGAGTTAGAATGTGGTTGAGAAATTTAAAATTGAGCTGCCCAGCACCCACTTAAAGCATACTTTTCATCCAAGATGAAATACAACAAGCCATGGTTTCCTTCATCCCTGTTGATACCTTACAGACACTGAAGTTTCTTGTTGCACTGTGTTCTTTCCTTCTACTGATTTTAAGTGAAATTGGTATTAAACTAGTAATCTAGAGAGAGTTTAAAAGAGATCAAATTTGAAGCAAATATGCACATAACCAGTTAGTTACTCAGTCATCATGAAGCCTTGACTGGTTTTTGTAGCCAAATTGATTACTTCATGTCCTTTGTGCACAGGAATCTGTTATCTTGGTACCACACTTGCAAATAAGAAGACTCTGTTCTAGAATATAAGCCGTTACCAGCCCTTTGAAAAAAACTGAGGTTAGCCAGCCAGTTTCAGTGATAGCTAATATCAGTGATCCTCAAGTCCTGAGAATGCACACAAAAAAGGAATCTGGGGCCTCCATGATCTGAGGCTCAATGCATTGCATCTTACTACTGTTTTTGTGATCAAACTTCAAGTTTAGTATAAATTTGTATTTAATTGTTCTTAATTTTAAACCATTTATCATGTTTAAATAATTTATATCGAATATATTTGTAATATGTGCTCTTGGAAAATTAAATATGATTAAATAATTTCCTAAGTTCAATTTTGGCACTTTTTAAGAGCATTTAAATGCTGGCTCATTTGTATAATTTTTCTTCAAGGAATTTATGTTCAATTCATTCATAACCAATCATGATATCACAGTCTGTTTGGTTTGGAATTTTATGCACTTGCTTGGAAATAATCAATGTTCCCAGACTAAGGAAATCGAGGAGTACATTGTTCATGTACCAAATATTCAAAACTAATAAATCTTTCGAAAAATGTTTCATTCTTGGTTTAGGAGCTATCAAAGAATGCAACTTGATTTGTTGGCATTCTTGGAATGAAAGTTGGACTCTAATCATGTGCACAAATTATCTGGAATGCATTATTTAAAATTACCTTGCATTCTTGTTGAGCTTAAATTCAGCATGTGTAGTTTACAGATGCTTTGTTTGTCCTGACTGTCTTCTACTCCTGTCCTACTCGGATGTACTAATTTTGTTTTATTTTGGGGGTGAGGGGTGGTGCGTACAGTTAGTTAGAAGCAGCAGAACTCTTGCCTTGCGCCATGTGTAAATATGCACACACAGTAAGTCATGGCTTCCCTTCCCTATCCAACATGGTGAGTTAACTATTATCGGCCTTTTCCCATCGTAATTGAGTTTATTGAGGTTATTGTACATCTATTGAGGCCAGTGCGCCTCAGCATGTAATGGAAATCAAACTGGGATTTACTGGCAGGACATATATGGAACAGTTAATGAAATGCATAACACGTGGGGCATTGACTACAATAATAAGGGAGTCAGAGATGTGCAACATGCAAAAGACCCTTGGGCCCACTTCAGCCATGCCAACCAGATATCCTAAATTATTCTAGTCCCATTTATCAGCACTTGGCCCGTATCCCTCTCAAACTATCCCTCTTCAACCCTTCGTATTCATATACTCATCTGGATGCCTTTTAAATGTTGTAATTGTACCAGCCTTGACGACTTCCTCTGGCAGCTCATTCCAAACACTCACCACTCTCTCTGCGTGAAAAAATTGCTCCTGGCTCCCTTTTAAATCAGTTCTATTAAACTTCAGTAAAATGCTGAAAAGGAAGACAGCAAGGGGAAGTTGCATTTGGTGACTTGTCTTTGCAGAAAGCTAACACAGATGTGCCTGGCTTCATGGCTACCTCATGTGCTATTATCATTCTGCATCCGTATGACTTATACGACAAGTGTATTTTCTCTCAAAATTGTTATTGTGTGCTATTTGTAAAAGCTAAATGTGAGCAAAATGTTTACTACATTTCCTACATTATGGCAGTGTCTGCACTTAGTCTTGAGATTCTGAAAAGTGCCATTTAAGTGAAACATTTTCCACTCATGTTTTTTCTGTATTAACTGTGTGTTTCCCTACTTTCCAGAAAATTCTACTGTTCTACCATAATCCTGTGTACAACATGGGTGACAATGACCCAGAAAAAGGAAAACTTGTCTCTGGGAATAACAATGTTACGTTTTATGAAACCGAAGATGATGAAGAGGAGGTGACAAGAGAGGACAAGATGGGATTTTCTGGTAGAAATGGCCTGGTTACTCCTTCCTCTGGGACTGTTTATGACCGGACAACTGTACTGATCGAACAGGACCCAGTTGGCTTAGAAGAAGAGGATGAGGATGAAGATGAAGGCAGAAACAATAATAACTTGGTGTCATTTTTATCTGGAAGTGGAGAGGACAACTTTTATTTGATATCGGATCCTGATGGAATGTCACAGGGTTATGTCCATCACACCATTTCTCCTGATCAGATTCAGTTCACCATTAATCCAGGATCCACCCCCATGCCCAGGAACATAGAAGGCGCGACACTCACTCTGCAGTCGGAGTGTCCAGAAACAAAGGTTAAAGAGGTAATGAATCAAAGCAACTTGGCAGGCTGGCAGGTTCTTTGACAACATTTCAGTCAGTATGTGTGTGTGTGTATAAAGGTACACTTGTCAATTCCATTTCCACCCTCTCCAAGTCCACTAACCTCATGCCTAGATGTCAAGATTATTATCCTTTCAAATTGCTTTACAGTTTTGCCCCACTCAGTGTTGCTTCTGATTTTCTTTCTGGCTGTGTGGACCTCTGAGGTCCATGTGCTGTAATGACTTCAGTTCCAGAAGTCAATGTCACATTGGTGTACTGATACGACTATTGTACATGGAACCTTGGAGTAGCAAAATGCATGTAGCCATGCAAGCTAGAAGGAATCAAAAACAGAAATTGCTGGATAAGTTCTGAGGGAGGGTTGTCAGATCTGACCCGTTAACACTGATTTCTCTTCACAGGTGCTGTCAGACCTGCTAAACTTTTCCAGCAATGTTTTTGTTTGATTTACAGCATCTGCAGTTCTCTCGGGATTTTTTTAAGGTAGAAGGGATGTTTGCCCACTCTCCCCTTTTTATAACCTAAGTCTCTCATCCATTTTCTTGTCCTTGTGTACCTTTCTGTTCCTCATTTTTCATTTTCCAAAGTTCTGCCATTGGAGGCTGATTTGGTTGCCACATTATTGTCCTCTGGAAATTCCTGCATAAATTCTTCATCCTTCTGTCTTTGGCTGAGCCAGTAGGATCCCACTTGAACACTGCATATGTTTTGTTTTACATTATGCCTGTTCTGCTGGCCTCTACTATATACAACAGTTTGAAACTTTGTTCCCCATGTGTCAGGAATGCTGCAAAAGTGTTAATTATGTTGAAATGGAACTTGCGCCAATCCTTGTTACACCAAGGCAACAAATGCAAGCAAGTATTTAGCTTAGTACATTCCAGGATATTAGTAAAGTGTGGCTTTATCTAATGAAGCCAGTGTGCTATCCTAGTCTCACCTCAATATTGTATGTAATATGTTTTGAACTGGATATTCACTTTTTAAACTGAATTTCTGTCAATGTTCAGAAATTTTTTAAACGTTTGCTAGAAAAAAAAGCAGTTGGCACAACACAGGCTAGTTTTGTGAAATTTTGCTGAGGGTTGTCATGCTTGTGGATAGGTTCAGAGTTGGGAAGTTGATTTGCAGATGCTTTGTCCCCTGTCTAGCTGGCATCTTCAGTGCTTTGGAGCCTCCTGTGAAGCGCTGCCGTGCTATCTGTTCCGGAACTTATTTGATTCCGTTTCTGCTGCGTCTGGTTGCTTGTTTGGTTTTTCATTGTAGTGACTGGTACTTTGGGTCTAGGTCCATGTGCTTGTTGATGGAGGCCGTGGATGAGTCCCATGTTTTTAGGAATTCTCTGGCTGTCCTTTGTTTAGCTTGTCCTATGATTGTTGTGATGTCCCAGTTAAATTTGTGGTCCCTGTCATCTGTATGCAAGGCTACGCAGCTGGTCATGGTGTTTAGTGGCTAGTTGGTGTTGTGAATGCGGATTGTTAGTTGTTTGCTATATAGTGTTTTGTGCAGTCTTTTTTTAATAGATGTTTTTATTAGAAATTTAACATTTTTACAAGTTTACAAAAATAAACAAAACTCTCAAGTACAAACATTGATATACAATTAAATCTTAAATATATAATAACCAAAATTTAACAAAAGAAAAATACCGAGGGAAAAAAAAACAAAACTCAACTAACTACTAATCTAACCTACAACTAACCAGAGTGTATATTTAAGTCTCTTACATTATTCAAATAAGAGAAAGAGAAAAAAACCCAGCAGATAACATAGAAATTGGGTAGTGAGATACATGCTCGGAATGTGTTAACATCAAATGTAACAAAACCCATATTCGTGCGGGATTCCTCTCCCAAGGGGCCTCGGACCAGCCAGGTTCGTAATCTCAATTAAATAAAAGCCCTTGTTAGGATAGCCGAAATATCTGTATTCATATAATTCGAGAAGGGCTGCCATATTTTATAAAATAATTCGGTCTTTCGGTGCGCCATATTTGTAAAGAAGTCAAGGGGAATACATTTCATAATTAATCTGTGCCAATTTGAAAGTTCAGGGGGGCCCTCACCCACCCAGTTTACCAAAATATTTTTCCTTGCACAGAAAGAGAGAATAGAAAATAGTCTCTTCCCGTGCATGTCCAGGGGGGATAAGTTCGAAAAGCCCAAAAGGAGAGATACGGGGTCCACTTTAATTTCTGTTCCTAAAATGTCTGTCAGGGCACTTGCTACTTTAGTCCATTATCTACGGATCTTATGACAGGCCGATAGGCAATGTACAAGAGTGCCCACCTCTATTTTACATTTGGGACACTGGGGATGCCCGTGCCTTAAATTTTGCCAATCGATCCGGTGCTATATGGGCCCTAAGAAGTATCTTCAGCTGGATAGCCTGGGTTCTGTTACAGATGGTGATTCTTCTGGCATTTTCCCAAATGTCATTCCACGTTTCTACAGAGATTTCTAGTCCCAATTCCTGATCCCATGTTTTAAGCAGATTGTCCATATCTCCCGATACTTCATCATGTAGTAAATGATAAATAGTACTGATGGAGGATACCCCCACTGGCCGTAGTACTCTACATTCTCTATCTGATTTATAAAGACTATCTAATAACGTAGTCTTCTTCGGTATATAGTCTCGAATTTGGAAGTATCGATAGAAGTCTCCATTAGGTAATCTGAATTTCTGACGCAGCTGTTCAAAAGACATCAGGACCCCATCTTCAAATAGGTCCCCTAGACATGAGATACCCCTGGATCTCCAGAGTTTAAAAGTGGTATCTGTAAACTCCGGTTGGAATCCCCATGCTCCCACTATCGGCGCATAGGGGGATGTTTTATGTGAGTTGCCCTCATTTTGCCGCATTATATTCCAAGCTGTAATTGTATTTAGTATTATAGGGTTTTTACAGTGATCCGTAATGATTTTCCTCTTGTCTGAAAATAAAAGGTTAATAAGTGGGCATTTTACTTGAGAAGCTTCGATGTCCAGCCAGATTGATTGTGGATCAAACAAGACCCAATCAGCTATGTAACTTAATAAGGAACTTAACTGATATTTCCTAAAATCTGGGAAGTCTAATCCTCCCCTTGCCTGTGGAAGCTGTAGCTTCTTCAGCTTAATCAGGGGCTGTCTATGATTCCAGATAAAGGAACCCAACCAGCCTTATAATTTACATAGTGCCAGCCTCGGCAGCATCACCAGAAGCATTCTCATAGGGTATAGGAGACGGGGCAAGACATTCATTTTAATTAGTGCTATTCTACCCAGCCTGGAAATTGGAAGGTCTCCCCACCGCTGGAGGTCCTGCCTTATCCTTTCCAGTAAATGCACAAAGTTAGCCTTGTATAACTGACAAAATACTGGGGTAATAAAAATGCCTAAATATAAGAAACTCTCCAGGGGCCACCGAAAGGGAAAGTGGGATCTGTCCACTAAGTGGGGTATCATAGCAAGGCCACCCATTGGCATAGCCTCCAATTTTGAGAAATTAATTTTATAGCCTGAGAATGTGCTAAATGTATTAATAACTTGGATTAAGCGAGGTATGGACATCAAAGGGTTACTGAGGAATAGAAGAACATCATCTGCATAAAGGGTAACTTTATGTTTACCTGTACCAATCCTCGGGACAGTTATATTAGGATCAGCCCGTATAGCTTCTGCTAGTGGTTCAATTATTAGCGTAAATAACAATGGCGAGAGAGGACATCCCTGACGGCAGCCCCTACTTACACTGAAGCTATCCGAATCTAATCCATTGATAACCACAACTGCTTTGGGATCACTATACAATGTTGAGACCCATTTGGTAAACACCTTTCCAATGTCAAACCTTTCCAATGTCAAACCTTTCCAATGTGTAAAACAAATATGACCATTCAACCTTATCAAATGCCTTTTCCGCGTCTAATGAAACTACTACTCCTGGTATCTTTCCCTGATGGCAGGCTTGAATCATATTCAAAACCCTTCTAATATTATTGGATGATCTACGGCCCTTAATAAACCCCGTCTGATCCTCCTTTTATGATATGTGGCAATACCCTTTCTAGTCTCATTGCTAACGTTTTAGAAAGGATTTTAAAATCTACATTTAGCAAGGATATTGGTCTGTATGACGTACAATCTTCTGGATCCTTTCCTTTTTTAAGGATAAGAGAGATATTTGCCTCTTTCAGCGAAGGCGGTAGACAGCCTTGACTATATGCATAGTTATACATGTCCATAAGTGGACCAGCCAATATTTCTGTAAATTCTTTATAGAATTCAGCTTGAAAACCATCTGGGCCAGGTGCCTGACCGCTCTGAAGTTGCCTGATTGCGTCAAGTATTTCTTGTACTGTTAGGGGAGCATTCAGGACCGATACCTGTTCCGGAGTTAGGCCTGGAAAGGTCAAATTTTTAAAAAATGATTGCATCCCCCTAGTCCTGTCTTCACAATCCTGCGATTTATATAAATCAGAATAAAATTTTCTAAAAGATTGCATTAATCTTTTTATGATCATGAGTCAAAATACCCGTACTTTCCTTGATAGACGTGATAGTTTGAGGGGTCTTTTTTTTTTCTTTGCAAGAAATGCTAAGTATCTACCCGGTTTGTCGCCAAATTCATATAACCTTTGTTTTGCAAATAATATTTCCCTCTTAGCCGTTTGGGTAAGCGTAGTGTTTAGAGCTGTCCTAAGGGCCGTAATCCTTTGCAATTTAATAATAGAAGATCTATCAGCGTATGCAGTTTCAGCTGCTTTTAAGCGAGCTTCGAGCAGACGCTGTTGTTCTCCCTTTAATTTTTTCTGGGTCGCTGAGTAGGAGATGATCAAGCCTTGCGCGTAAGCTTTGATGGTCTCCTACATCATTGATGGGTTGCTAGCCGTACCTAAGTTAATTTCTAAAAAAGTTTTAAATTCTTGAGAGAAGTACTTCACAAATTTACTGTCTTTCATTAGGAAGGGGTCCATACCCCAATGCCGAGGGGATGTCCCATTGTTCCTCGCCTTGGTTTCCATATATACAGCATCATGGTCGGAAATTGCTATACTGCCTATTTTACAGGATGATATGGAATTTTAAAAAATCGAGGGGTCAAAAAACATATCGATTCTGGTATGGCATTTATGTGGATTGGAGTAAAAAGAAAAATCTCTGCCCTGTGGATGAAGACATCTCCATACATCTACTAATCCTAATTCTTTGTTCAGATCCACCAATTGTCTAAATCTGGGAGATACTCCTGCAGTACTCTTGGGAATCCTATCTATTTCCGGATCCATAATACAATTAAAGTCTCCCCCTATAATTGTATGACGGGCACCAAGAGCCATCAATTTTGAGAAGGCTTTCATTATAAATTTAAAGGGGTGTGCCGGGGGGCAGTACAAATTTAAAATCCCATATTCCTCTCCATTTATAAGGGCTTTAATCAGAATATATCGTCCAGATTCGTCTTTTATCTGATTTAGGATTTTGAAAGGGAAATTCTTCCGAACAAGAATAACAACTCCCCTACCTTTTTGAGCTAAAAGAAGGAAAAAAGGCCTGATCAAATCCCCCCTGTCGTAATTTCAAGTGTTCTTTATCCAACAGATGTGTCTCCTGTAGGAGAGCTATATCAACTCTTTCTTTCTTAAGATTTGATAATATTTTCTTCCTTTTGACTGGCGAATTACTCCCCTTGACATTCCAGGTGCACCACTTAACCGACTGATCAACCATAATCATCCGGGCAAATCCAAGACCCCTCTGGAGGGGAAACCCTATCCAAAACATCCCGAGCACAGAGCATATAAAATTCACAAAAATAAAGGCTCACTAATACATTCCCAACAGTATAATAAAAAACTATTTCTAAATAATAAAAAAATATAAAATGTATTTAAATGGAGATTTTCCCCCTTGTTCCCAGGGGGGTATCACTTCCTTTGGTTGGGTGGTATCCTCTCCCAACCAATGCCACACCCTTGACCCAGGCGCTCCTCAATAGGATGAGGAGAATTCAGATATAATACAAAGCTAGAGTTAACAGTGAGCACCTTACCCCCATCCACACCTGGATATATTTGGTAATGTTAATACCATGTATAAACATATATAACTATAAAATTACAACCTCAACAAATAATAATTAAATATAATAATACAAAATAGCAAGGGAAAACAACCCCGCTCCTAGAGACCGAGGTAAAATAGAATAAGGTAACCACCTCTCCCCACCAACATTAACTAAACCCCCCTGGCTTATATATATACATACACATATATATATATATACATACACACATACATACATAGAATAATAAAAAAAAACAACCCCAAGGGGGAGAGAAAATCATTAAATAGAGAACAAATAAATAAATCCCTCTCCCCACCCCCAAGATAATATTAAACAGTAAGGTAAGAAAAAAGAAAAAGGGGGGGCATAAAAACCGGAGTGGCGGAAAGGCAAGCCAACATCCATTGTCTCTTACAATTTATCTAAGAGAGTCCAAAAATTCCTTAGCCTTTTCTGGCGATCCGAAGTTATACACGGATCCTTCATGGTTAAAGCATAGCATCGCTGGGTAGCGTAAGGAGTACTGAATATTTAAGTCCCTTAAACACTTCTTCACCTCATCGAATGCCTTCCTCTTTCAGACCAGAGCTGGGGAGAAGTCCTGGAATAACATGATCTTGGATCCTTTATAGATCATGGCTTGGGAATCTTTTCCAAGATTTCTAGAGGCTTCTAGGAGTATCTGCCTCACCTTATAGCTCTGCAGCCGTAACCGAACCGGGCGTGGGCGCTGGTTTGAGCCGAACCTGCGTATTGCAACCCAGTAGGCCCATTCCGCCCTTACCTGGCCTGATCCAGCTTCCAGAGGCAGTCACTGCTCGAGAAATACTGTAAGCTGGCCTTCCTCTTCCCGTTCGGGAAGGCCCAGCAAACGAATATTTTTTCGGCATCCTCGCTTATCGAGGTCATCAATATGATTCTCTAAGGTCCGGACTCGCTGTTCGAGAGTCCGGACCTGATCCATGGCCGATTGTACTGTAGTTTCGGAGGTCGCGGCCTTTAACTCCGCCCCTCTGACTTAGTGCTCGATTTCTTTAATGTCTCGGTCGTGCTTTTGCAGCGCGGCCGAGAGTGAGTCCCATCGGCTTCGGGATTCTTCAATGAAAGCGCGATCTTCGCATCCAGTTTGGAGATGATTTCCACGAGGCTCGCCACTGTAGGTAAGTCCCCCAGGGCGGCTGTGGACGCCTCTGCTGCAGCTGGAGAGGGTGGGGGAGGGGTTCCTGCTTGCTGAGACCTGCGGGCTCCCTTCCCTTTAGTCATTTTTACAAAAGATTAGATTGTTTAAATTTAATACTAAGCAACTAATTAAATTAAACAGCTATTTTAAATGATTTGGTGAGTTTGGGGGTGTGGGTGGCCCACTTTGCACAAGTCTTGGGAGGAACACTATAGACTCAGACTTGCTGGGTTGCCGCCATCTTGGATCCCCTTGTGCAGTCTTTGCATTGAATCTAGTAAATTACGTTCGTCTCAACCAGAAGCCGCAGAAACGGAACCAAATAAATTCCGGAAGACACAGTACAGCAGCAATTCACAGGAGGCTCCAAAGCACAGAAGATGAAAACTAGGCAGGGGGCAAAATGTTTGCAAATCAACATCCCAACTTGGCAAACCTATCCACAACCAAGACAACTGACACCTGAGTGACAAACCTTGACTAAGGGTCATTTGATGTGCAGCATCCACTAAAGATTGCTAGTGGAGTTTTTTCAAATTTATGAATTTGGACGGATTGCATTACGACTCAAATTAACATCTGAGACTTTATCTTAGAGCTTTTATACTCTTGGCTGTATTTAAAATCACATTTATTATGGCATTAAGTATTTATTTCAGGTCATTTTCCTGTACACCTAATCCTTATTTTGAGTTATTCTACAGATACTATGATATTGGAGTCAATATTGTTGATGGAATAGACTGTAAACCTATTTGTGCTTAGGAACAAGACCAAAGGACCAAGCTAACCATTGGTTTTTAGATTTCACCATGGCAGCTGGTGGAATTTAAATACAATTCACTAAAGAAAAATTGGAATTGGAAACTGATTTTGATGCTGCAATATCACCATCATCAATTGTTACTAAAAACACTTTGACTAATCATGTTTAGGAAAGGAAATTTGCTATCATTACTTAGTCTGGCCTACATGTAACACTAGCCCCAAAGTAGCATAGTTTAAATCACTGCATATCATTCATTTGTAGGGGTTAAAATGTGTTTTCTCTTAAAGGCTGTTAAATTCTTCTTGGGGTTACATTTTGATTCTCACTGATTTTTATTTATTAGATGAGACGGTCATGTAATAACAAAATAGTTTATATATTTGTGTTGCTATGTAGACTCTTGGAAACAAAATTCAAATAGTTCATCTGAATTTTAAGTTGTCAATGCTCATTAAACTTAAAACTACACCACACAAAGCAATTGTTTCAGAATACCCTATTAAAAAAGAGGTAACCAGTTTAAGTTAACAATTTTAAAAAAAGAAAAAGTTATACGTGCAGCTGTTTCCCTAAACATGCCTTCAATGATGATGTCACAACTAATAAGGTGGCACGGTGGCTCAGTGGTTAGCACTGCTGCCTCACAGCACCAGGGTCCCAGATTCGATTCCAGCCTCGGGTGGCTGTCTGTGTGGAGTTTGCACATTCTCCCCGTGTCTACAAGGGTTTCCTCCAGGTGCTCCAGTTTCCTCCCACAGTCCAAAGATGTGCTGGTCAGGTGAATTGGCCATGCTAAATTGCCCAGTGTTATGTGCATTAGGCAGAGGGAAATGGGTCTGGGTGGGTTACTCTTCGGAGGGTCGGTGTGGAGTTGTTGGGCCGAAGGGCCTGTTTCCACACTCTGTAGGTAATCTAATCTAATCTAAGTAGTTTCTGCTGTTTATGAACAAAGCTTAAAGACCTTTATCCAGGCACTTGCTACTTTTTTGTTTTGGATGTCCATGATCACAATCTGAGTTTAAAATTTAACAATTGACAAATCATTCACTCCAACTGCTATATTTTGACTGTATCAAAGCTCCCTAAGTTACAGCCTTTGTTGACATTAAGATATGCATTTAAATTTGTACTTTGACATTCAGATACTGTGGATTTCACAGGGAGCAATCTTCAGAGACCACAATATGGCAGTGTTAGATGAGGAGAAGTGGGATACAGCTCAAATTCTGATACAGAGCTGTTAGAT